>NW_006921652.1:6502858-6514817 GCF_000298275.1 Orycteropus afer afer
ATTATGTTCTGTGTCTGTGTTAATTGGTTTCCCTTTTCTTTGTTGAAGAGGGTCTGTGCAATCCTTCTGCCTAGTCCGCCATCTTGCCGGAACCGTGTCCAGCTCTTAACCTTTTAAGAGAGTTTGATACCACTTATAAATGGCTGTGGTTTTTAGGCTTATGATTTGAAAAGTTTAACGCATTTTATGGTGATACAGTGGGGAGAAGATGAAAAACATATTCTAGTATATATATGTATATGCTTTACTCCAGTTCAGAAGCAAGATTGGGCAATCTACTTCCATAGTGATATCGCCTCAGAAACCCAGGGAGGGGTCACTATGAGTCAGATCTGACGTGATGTCAGTGAGTTTGGTTTTTGGTTTGATTTACTTCAGTAAACTATAATCTGTTTTTTTATTTTGTGAAATTTGAGAAAAGGAATACAACTTGCCAATCACATATACTCAGGTGACTCAAATTTATAATGACATGGTTAGACTGCCAAAGTGTTTTAAATTTAATTTGAATGATTAATAAAAGAACTTTTATTTTATAGAAATAGTCAGATGCTTGATGAAGATAATATTTTGGATGAAACATCAAAACGCCCCTTGATTAATTCGCCTGATGAGAAAACTAGTGCCTCACAGCTGACAGAAAGCACAGAAATTGCCAGTACCTCAACTATGACTACACATTGTATGGTGAGAAATTTAAGATCTCATCCATTTATAACATGTTCATAAGTTATTTTGAAGAAAGAAAGGACGACTGAAATTAGACATATCATGACAAAACTGCTAGCATTGACCTGCATTTTTTGTTTTTAAATAAAACACTGTTGTTGCTGTTGAGTCGGCTTTGACTCAGCAACCCTGTGTGCAACAAAATGAAACACTGTTCGGTCTTGCACCATCCTCACAATCCTTGGTATGCTTGAGTCCATTGTTGCAGCCACTGTATTGATCCATCTTCTTGAGGGTCTTCCCTTTTTTTACTGACCCTAAAGCACTTGAGAATATAATACTAGTCCAATACTTCAACTAATAGGAATAATGTATTTTTTTCTTTGAGAAATTTGACTAACCCATCCATAGTTGCAGGTGGATTTTTTAATGATAATTTTCTGCAGTGAATAATCTCAGAAATTAATTAAGGATAAATGATAATTTTCAGTAATTAACATATAGGTGCCTTTTTAGTCCATTCTAGAGGAATGTGGAGACTTTGGTAAGCAGCAGCCAAATTTTGTCCAAAGGAAAAGAATCCTTCCAGCTTGGATGTTAGAAAGTATAAGTGATCAAAATCTTTCAGCACCAGTCATCAGTGAAGGTAAGTTTTTTTTGTGTGCTAATGCCAAGAATTTTAAGAAAATATTAGATAGAATTTGAAAGCTTTTCTGAAAAAAATGAAAATGGAGTAGTGGTTAATTGTACAATTTAGCCTAAATCATTTTTAGATTTGTACATGAAGTTTCACTGCTATTAGTAAGGTTTTCACTGGCCAATTCTTTGAGAAGTAGATGGCCTCTTCCTTCTTCTGAGTCTGTCTCAATCCAGAAGTTCTGCTGAAACCCATCTACCAGGGCAAACCTGCTGGCATGCGAAATACTGGTGGCACAGCCTCCAACCTCATAGCAACATGCAAGCCACCACACCATGACAAACTGACAGACAAGTTCGTCTCCCTTAGCGGTTCCAAACCTCTCTGCTCACTTCCTGGCTTTCTCCCAACCTGTTCCAGTTGTTTGCTGGTTGCCGCTGCCTGCCTAGTGGCTGTCCCCTCACCTGTTCTAGCTATCTGCCCTGGACATTTTATTGACTTTGTGTTTTATTGATTATGCAAAAGCATTTGATTGTGTGGATGAAAACAAATTATGGATAACATTTAGAAGAATGGGAATTTCAAAACACTTAATAGTATTCATGAGGAACCTGTATATAGATCAGGAGGCTGTCATTTGAACAGAACAAGAGGGCACTGCATGGTTTAAAATCAAGAAGGGAGTGTGTGAGGGTTGTATACTTTCACCATACTTATTCAGTCTATATACTAAGAAAATAATCTGAGAAGGTGGACTATATGAAGGAGAACATGGCATCAGGATTGGAGGAAAACTCATTAAGAGCCTGTGATTTGCTGATGACACAACTTTGCTTGGTGAAAGGGAGGAGGCCTTGAAGCACTTACTGATGAATATTGAAAACTACAGTCTGCAGTATGGATTACACCTCAATATGAAGAAAACAAAAATCATCACAACTGGACCAATAAGCAGCATCATGATAGATTGAGAAAAGATTGAAGTTGTCAAAGACTTAATATTACTTGGTTCTACAATCAACACCCATGGAAGCAGCAGTCAGGATATCAGATGGCATACAGCATTGGGCAGATCTTCTGCAAAAGACCTCTTTCAAGTGCTGAAGAGCAAAAATATCTCCTTGAAGACTAAGGTACACCTGACACAAGCCATGGCATTGAAGACCAAAAAAGAGTCGATGCTTTTGAGTTGTGGTGTTGGCCAAGAATGCTGAAAGTACCGTTGACTGCTAAAAGAATTAACAGATCTGTGCTGGAAGAAGGGCAGCTGGAGTGTTCCTTGGAAGCAAGAATGGCTAGACTTTGCCTCACCTACGTTGGCCATGTTGTAAGAAGGGACCACTCCCTGGAGAAGGATGTCATGCTTGGTAAAGTGGAGGGTCAATGAAAAAGGGGAAGGCCCTCAACAAGATGGATTTATACAGTGGCTACAATGATGGGCTCAGGTATGGCAAGGATCATGGGGCTAGCACAGGACCAAGCAGTGTTTTGTTCTGCTGTATATAGGGTCACTATGCGTTGGAGAGGATTTGACGGCACCTTAGAACAACAACAACATGAATTTTAATTTTAAAAATAAACCATTTTACACCATTTATGAAACACCATTCTGTAATTTTTTTTTTTTTTTTAATTAACAGGCTTTATTTATCTGTTAAGTCTGTGTATTAGTTTCTTGAGCTGCCATAACAAATTACCACAACTTAAATACCCATCAGAGGATGAATGGATAAACAAACTTTGGTATATGCACATAAAACCACACAATGTTAAAGAAACAATAAGACTGTGAAACATCTCATAACATGGATGAACTGAACCTAGTGGACATTATGCTGAGTGAAATTAGTCAATCACAAAAGGACAATTGTATGAGATCACTATTATTAAAAGTTAAGAAAATCTTTGCACACAAAAGGAAATATTCTTTGATGGTCATCAGGGGTGGGAAGGAAGGAAGAATAAATCACTAACTAGAGAGAAGACACATATGAACTTGGGTAAAAGGAAACTCAGTATATAGTAAAGGAGATAACTGTTTTACAGCTTAATTGTTAAATTTAAAAAATAAAATAGCAAATTTTTAAAAAAAAATAGGTATAAATTGTATTTGAAATTTGTTAACAAAAACTAATTAATTCATTAATTACATAAATATTTACTGAGTTTGTGTTATGGATCAGGCACTATGCTTTTTGTACTGAGGATATAACCATTAACATAAATTCTTTGTATAGCCATGTACTCTGTTGAAATTTTCATTAAACTTACATGGTTTATAAAAATAAAAAAAAACTAAGACTCAAAAACAAAACAAAACAAAATAAAATAAATTACCACAAAGTTGGTGGCTGAAAACAACACAAATTTGTTTTCTCATGGTTTGGAGGCTGGAAGTCCAAACTCAAGGTCATGTTCCCTCTGAAGGTGCTAGGGAAGAATATTCTCTAGTTTTTTTCCAGCTTCTGGTGGCTCTTGGCAGCCCTTAGCATGCCTTGGCATATAGCTGTGTCATTTCATTCTCTGTCTTCATTGTCACATGGCTTCCTTCCCTGGGTGTATCTTAGTTATGTCCTCCACTCTTATAAGAATACTGATGATTGGATTTAGGGCCCACTCTAATCCAGCATGACTTTGTCTTAACAAAGTACATTTGCAAAGACCCTATTTCCAAATAAGGTTACATTTTGAAGTTCCAGGTAGACTTTGTGGTAATTTGTTTTGTTTTAGAGTTTTATTCTTTTTATTTTTCCAAGTAGAGTTGAATTTCAGGGAGACATTATTTAATTCATTGAAGTCTGTAATTATAGTCTTATGATACTAATACAGATTTTCAAACAAAACTGTTGGTGTCATATCCAAGGTAAAAGGCTGACCAGCACAATCAAAGTTTTAATTTAATTTATTTCCCTAGAAAATGCCAGGCACACAATGTTACAGAGAAGGGGGATTCAGAGAAGATATAAACCCTGCCCTAATTCAGCTCACAATGATTTATGTCTCCTGTGGTGTTTCTATTGTTTCAAGATTTTAAAAATATTAACTACATCAT
Organism: Orycteropus afer afer; assembly: GCF_000298275.1. Classification (NCBI taxonomy): domain Eukaryota; kingdom Metazoa; phylum Chordata; class Mammalia; order Tubulidentata; family Orycteropodidae; genus Orycteropus; species Orycteropus afer. The sequence continues at coordinate 6,507,217 of NW_006921652.1, forward strand.
CTTATTTGGGCAACATTTTATTTATTTGGAAGTACTCACTTATCAGCATGGTTAATTTCTAAAGACCAGGTCATTATGCGAAAATCAGCGTTATGTGAAAATGAAGTATGGCCACATTAGATCACAGATGGAGGGTGACTACATTATTACAAAACTGCCAGATTACATCACTACATAACTGCCGAACCACTGAGAGTCATGGCCCAGCCACATTGACACAGAACCTTAACCTTCACAGCTGGTGTTATTCTCAGTGTTTGTTCCTGCTAGATGTATGTTATTAATGGGCAAATAAGTTGAGTAGATTTTTTTTTCATTTGGTCATAAATGTAAAATGTTGGATAAGGAGATAATTGATAAGTGAGAAGTAGATGTAATAGAAACCTACTTAAACTAGTTTAATTAAAGGAAAGTTTGTGAGTTATATGAGGGTTACTCCCCAAATCCAAGTGTGGAAAGAATAATCCTATCTTACAGGAAATGAAGCTATCAGACAACTCCTCCCTTCTTTGCTTCTCTGGATACATCTCTATTTCTCTTCTCTGCAAAGGCTGTTAGTTTCTGCTCACCTATGATTTTGCATGTGGCTTTGGCTTGCCTCACTTCTTAAATTCACCCCACTCTATTGTCCTTAAGCCTTCAATACTAATAACAGTGTCTCACTGTGCCACTGTGTCACTTAATTCCATATTTTCAAATAAGAGGGTCTACCTGGCCTACTTTGAGCCCAGTTCCCCCAGGTCGAGTTTTTGTAGAAGGGTGTGTTCAGGAGGGAAATGGTAAGCATCTCTTTATGTGCATATATGTATATGTATACATATATATAAGAACTGGTCAAATAGACCTGGAAGTAGTTTTAAAATCTTGTTCTGTTACGTAGTATACTTTTTTGAGACTATTAGTAATAGGCTGGACATTCAATGTTAGAAATAGCAATAAATAGAACTGTGATAATAAATTACTTTTGAAAGATTTTTCTATACAATATTTTAAGAAAAAGAAAACTATGTAGGAAAAAAAAGACTTCTCAAATTTGACCACTGTCTTTTAAATTTTCATTGTGCAATATTTCAAAAATAAAAAGAACAATATGTGTTGAGCCTTCATATACCCACACACTGTTTCAACAATTAACAGTATTCTGACATTCTTAGTGAACCATGGCATTTTAAACCCAGTCACTTAAGCTGAAGGTCAAGGAATAAATTTTCTCATACTGCAAAGCCTGATATGATGTCTGCTCTCACATGTCTCCTAGTTCTAACCCATTCTCAGCCTCATCATGATCTTACTTCAGTCCTTCATAATTTCTTATAGACTTAAGCTTTGTGAGAGTGCCTCTAAAAGCAAGATTAGTATTCTTAATTCCTTGAAAGATAAAATGATTTAGAAGTATAGTACTTTAGTACTTGAATTTAAAGTTAAGAAGACTTTGGAACACTTACTGATGAAGATAAAAAACTACAGCCTTCAGTATGGATTACACCTCAACATAAAACAAAAGTCCTCACAACTGGACCAATAAGCCACATCATGATAAATGGAGAAAATATTGATGTCTACAAGGATTTCATTTTACTTGGATTCACAATCAGTACTCGTGGAATCAAGAAATCAAATGATGTATTGTGTTGAGTGAATCTGCAAAAGACCTCTTCAAAGTGTTCAAAAGCAAAAATGTCAGCTTGGGAATAAGGTACACCTGACCTAAGCCATGGTATTTTTAATTGGCTCATAGGCATGTGAAAACTGAACAATGAATAAAGAAGACTGAAGAAGAACTGATGCATTTAAATTATGGTGTTGGTGAAGAATATTGAGTAATCCATGGACTTCCAGAAGAATTAACAAATCTGTCTTAGAAGAAGTATAGCCAGAATGTTCCTTAGAAGGAAGGATGGTAAGACTTTGTGTCATGTACTTTGGACATGTTATCAGGAGGGGCCAGTCCCTGGAGAAGAACATCATGTTTGGTGTTCAGTGAGATGGATTGACACAGTGGCTGCAATGGGCTTAAACTTAACAGTGATTGTGAGGATGGCACGGGACCGAGCAGTATGGTTTTCTGTTGTACATAGAGTCTCTATGAGTCAGAACTAACTAGATGACACCTAATAACAACAACAAATAAAACAAAATAATTAGAACTTTTGTGATGTGTAAGTAGGTTTTTGTTTTTAATTGTTTGCCAAAAATCACCCAACTCAATAGGCCAATGCTATTTTAAAGATAAATTTTCAGTATGCATTTTGTTGTTGTTGTTGTTGATTTGGGTGAAAGTTTGCAGAGCAAATTAATTTTCCATACAGCAGTTCACATACATTCAGTATGCTTTTTAAGGCTCATTTAGATATAGGTCATTTTCTTATGCTTTTCCTACCTTTAGTACTATGTCACTGTTGTTCATTCAGACTATCTCAAATCAACTTGAAATTTTGAAACATTCCAAGTCACAAGGAACAGAAAAATAATGTTAAGTGACATTAAATGACATCCAATAAACTAAACTAAAAAAACATAATAAATACTAGTTGTATTGGAGACCTAACTGTATCTGATGCTAAAATCTGTGCTGTCAGTAATAAAATATCAAAGCAAAAAACCAAACGCACTGTCATTGAGTCAGTTCTGACTCATAGCAACCCCAGTTGGGAGTTCAAGGCTATACAACTTTATGGAAGCAGACTGCCTCATCTTTCTTCTGTGGAGCGCCTGGTAGGTTCAAACCACTGACCTTTTGTTGAGCAGACAAGTGCCTTCACCACTACACCACCAGTGCAGCCTCCTAACTTGATTCTATAAATTCCTTCTTATTGTCTTTTAAAACACGTCCTTTCATTCTCTACAGGACCTTTTCTCAATTTACTTGATTTAATCCTTGTATATACATGGATGTTTGCTGTAGTGGCTATCCTTTCTGTTTTTCAGCCTGTATAGTTCTAGTTTATTTTATTTACTGGATTTCCAAATACTAGCCCATGGATGTTGTGGTAGTTCAGTTTGTGTGTCAACTTGGCCGGGGCTGGTTGAGTGGGTGAGGCAGCTGGATGTAGTGTTCCCCATGATGAGACTGGTAATCAACTCCATGGTGGAATCTACTGTGAGCAGCTGAGTAGCTGCCTTAGAGATGTAGTCTGCTTCCTGTATATAAGGAGAAACCTTGGGGAACAGTCTCTAGCTTATGGCACGCTTGGACCCTGCATGTAGCCATGTCATTTTTCAGCAGCCTGCCATGCTCTGCTAACCTTGAGACTTTCAATGGTCTTGAATTAATGGCGTGCTGTGTGCTTTGGTAACTTCGGGACTGTGCCATTTTTATTTGTTGACCTTGGGCTTGATAGCCTCAGCAGCCAGTAGCTGCCTGGGTGAAGAGACGCCTGTAGCTTCAGTGGGCCGGGAGCAAGAGGCAGAGCTGAAGCCCAAGGTCAAGGGGCTTTGACACAGCCCCTAGAGCCTGGCACTTTGAACTTGGACTTCTAGTCTCCCAAACTGTAAGAGAATAAACTCCTGTTTGTTCAAGCCATCCCATTTGTGGTATATTATTGTCAGAGCAGCACTAGGTAACAAGAACAGATATTATCATGATTTTTCTCAGGCTTGCTTTGAAATTTTTCCCAAATCCCTTAGTGACTGGGAATGAATATATCTGGGCAGAGATTTTCAGAGCGTTGCCTTTTCTTGGCTCCCAGTTATCGTTGTTTCCTCAGCCTCCCAGACCCCAGGACTAGGTTATGACATTTTTACCCGACTGAGCTTTTACATTTTCACTGATATAATGACACTCTGTAGTCCTTTTCCTCTCCTGACCCTCCAACATTGAGTCATGAAAAAGTGATAAATTCTGATGAAGACTGAAGTAGCCCTAAAACTATTAGGTTGACATTTAATTTTATACTGTGAAGATTTTCAACATGACAACTCAGATTATAACTTAGATTATAAATTTTGTTTTAATTGGACTACAGTTCAAAATTTACTGAAAGTGCTAGTTATTCTGTATACTTGCTTTGTTTCCAGTAACTTTATTAAATTATCTAATTCCAATAGTTTTAAAACCTCTTGGATTTTTTTTACCTGTGCAGTCTTACTGTACACAGAATTATAATAATTTTGGATCTTGTGATCCATCTGATGCTTTCTTTGTTTTCTTGTCTTATTTCATGAACTAGACCCTTTAAATTTTAAATGAAGGTAGATAAAATTGGTATCTGTGCCTTGCTCCTGATTTTAGTAGAAATTCTGTTAGTATTTAAGCATTTAATATGATTGCTATTGGGGTTCTGAGAAATACTTTTATCATGCTTGGGATGTTTTCTATTTTTATTTTGCTTCTTTTTTTTAGGAATAACTTAAATTCTTTAAAACATTTGTTGGGTGGAAATAGTTACCTATTTTCATGTGCCAGTGTAATTAATCATGTTAGATTTCCTAATGTTGAACCATGCTGTGTTCCTGGACTTAAGATCGACTTTATCATGACAGTTTATTATTTTTATGTTCTGTTAGATGAGATGTGCTAATATTTGCTTTAGGACATTAGTATTTCTAAGTGTAATTAGTCAATACTTTCCTTCATTTTTATCATTATGTTAGATTTTAGCATTAGAGCTTTTTTTTTGTATCAAATGAATTGCAAGTTTTTCATATATGTCAGAAATAGTTTGAATAACAGGAAATGCCTGTTTCTTTATAGTTACTTTCATATGTGACAATCTAGTCCTGCTGCCTGTTTTTCATAGTTGATAGTTTTGTCATAAGATAAGTAAGTTATGAGAGGCCGGGGACCTCTGGAGCGGCAGGATATCCAGGTAAAAAGGGGCGAGAGGCAAGGCTAGGCCCCAAGGCCCCTAGAGCCAGGAGAGGGAGGGAGCAGGAAAGGCTGGGCTCCTGCAGAGCAGCAGGATATCCAGGTAAAAAGGGACAGGAGGCAAGGTTAGGCGCCAAGCCCCCTAGAGCCAGGAAAGGGAGGGAGCAGCCAGGGACCACAAAGTGGCAGGTTCAAGGTAGGAATTAGGTAAAGGGAGGATGTAGAGGTTGCCAACAGCTAAGGGATACAAACTTGTCTGTCAGTTTGTCATACTGTGGGGCTTGTATATTGCTGTGAGGCTTTAGGCTGTGCCACTGGTGTTTCAGACACCAGCAGAGTTGCACATGGTACACAGGTTCAGTGCACCTTACAGACTAAGACAGACTAGGACGAAGAAGGAGGCCATCCACTTCTCTAAAATTGGCCAGGGAAAACCTTATGAATAGCAGAGAAACACTGTCTGATACATTACTGGGCAACTTTATGAATAGCTCAGAAGCATTACCCGACACACTGCAGGAAGACAAGCCCCTTGGGTCAGAAGGCACTAAAAAGAGGATTAGGAAAGAGCTGCCTCATCAGAGTAGAACCGACCTTATGATATGGATAAAGTAAGCCTTTCAGGACCTCCATGTGCTGACATGGCACAACTCAAGTTGAGGAGAAACAGCTACAATATCCATTAATAATTGGAACAAGGAATGTACGAAGTATGAATGTAGAAAAACTGGAAGTTGTCAAAAATGAAATGGAACACAGAGGATTGATATCCTAGGCATTAGTGAGCTAAAATGACTGGTTTTAGCCATTTTAAATCAGGCAACCATATGATCTATTGTGCTGGGAATGACAAATTGAAGAGGAATGGCATGACATTCATCATCACAAAGAATGTTTCAAGATCTGTCCTGAAGTACAATGCTGTCAGTGATAGGATAATCCCCATACGCCTACAAGGAAGACCCATTAATAGAACTATTTTTGAAATTGATGCACCCACTACCAAAGCCAAAGACCAGTAAATTGAAGATTTTTATCAACTTCTGCAGTCTGAAATTGACCAAACATGCAATCAAGATGTGTTGCATATCACTGGTGACTAGAATGCAAAAGTTGGAAACAAAGAAGAATCATCGGTAGCTGGAACATTTGGCCTTGGTAATAGAAATAACACTGCAGATAGCATGATAGAATTTTGCAAGACCAACGACTTATTCATTGCAAATACCTTTTTTCAACAACACAAATGGCAGCTGTACACATGGACTTTCCCAGATGGAGTACATAGGAATCACATTGACTACATCTGTGGCAAGGGGTGATGGAAGAGTTCAATATCTTCAGCCAAAACAAGGCCAGGAGTTGATTGTGGAACATCAACTGCTCATACACAAGTTCAACTTGACATTGAAGACAATTAACACAAGTCCCCAAGAGCCAAAATATGAACTTGAATGTATCCCTCCTGAATTTAGAGACCATCTAGAGAATAGATTTGATCCATTGAACACCAATGACCGAAAACAGGAAGAATTGTGGGATGACATCAAGAGCATCATCCATGAAGAATGCAAGAGATCATTAAAAAGATGAGAAAGAAAGAAAAGACCAAAATGGATGTCAGAAGAAACTCTGAAACTTGCCCTTAAGATATAAGAAATGACAAGATAGAAGCACTGAACAGAAGATTCCAAAGAGCAGTTTGAGCAGACAAAGCCAGTTACTATAATGAAATGTGCAAAGACCTGGAGTTAGAAAATGCAAAAGGAAGAACACCCTTGGCATTTCTCAAGCTGAAAGAACTGAGGAAAAAATTTAAGCCACAAGTTGCAGTATTGAAAGCTTCTATGGGCAAAATATTGAATGATGCAGCAAACATCAAAAGAAGATGGAAGGAATACACAGAGTCACTGTACCAAAAAGAACTGGTCGATCTTCATCCATTTCAGGAGAAGGCATATAATCCAGAACCAGTGGTACTGAAGGAAGAAGTCAAAGCTGCACTGAAAGAACTTGCAAAGAACAAGGCTCCAGGAATTGATGGAATACCCATTGAGATGTTTCAACAAATGGATGCCCTGCTGGAGGCACTCACTCAGTTATGCCAAGAGATTTGGAAAACAGCTAGCTGGCCAACTCATGGAAGAGATCCATATTTGTACTCATTCCAAAGAAAGGTGATCCCACAGAACGTGGAAATTATCAAACAATATCATTAATAATGCATACAAGTAAGATCTTACTGAAGATAATTCAAAAACGGTTGCAGCAGTATATTGACAGAGAATTTCCAGAAGTGCAAGCTGGATTCAGAAGACAATGTGGAGCAAAGGATATCATAGCTGCTGTCAGATGGATCTTCGCTCAAGGCAGAGAATACCAGAAAGATGTTTACTTGTGTTTTATTGACTATGCAAAGGCATTTGATTGTGTGGATCATGACATTATGGATAACATTGAGAAGAATGGGAATTCCCGAACACTTGATTGTACTCATGAGGAACCTGTACATTGGTCAGGAGGCTGTCGTTCTAACAGAACAAGGGGATTCTACATGAATCAAGAAGGGAGTGCATCAGGGTTGTATCCTTTCCCCATACTTATTCAATCTATATGTTAAGAAAATAATCTGAGAAGCTGGACTATATGAAGAAAAATGTGGCATCAGAATTGGAGGAAGAATCATTAACAACCTGAGATATGCTGATGACACAACTTTGCTTGCTGAAAGTGAGGATGACTTGAGGCACTTACTGATGAAGATTGAAGAATATAGTCTGCAGGATGGATTACA
>NW_006921652.1:6515067-6515918 GCF_000298275.1 Orycteropus afer afer
TGATGCTTTTGAGTTGTGGTGCCGGCGAAGAATGCTGAAAGTACCATGGACTGCTAAAAGAACTAACAGATCTGTCCTGGAGGAAGTGCCGCCAAAATGTTCCTTGGAAGCGAGAATGGCCAGACTTTGTCTTACCTACTTTGGTCATGTTGTTAGAAGGGACCATTCCCTGGAGAAGGATGTCATGCTTGGTAAGGTGGAGGGTCAACATAAGAGGGGAAGGGCTCTTGTAAATACTCTGTATATATGTGTTGCATTTTATGTGTGTGATACTTGAGATTTAGAATGTGGTAAACTACCATTTTGGCAGAAGCCATGTCTTTCTTAGTTTATATTTTATAGTTCTTAGCATAGTGAGCTATGGTTAAGGCTTTGGGCTGCTAACCAAAACGTCAGAAAGTCAGTGGTTCAAACCCACCAGCCACTCCATGAGAGAAAGATAAGGCAGTCTGCTTTGGTAAAGATTTACAGCTTTGGAAACCCTTTGGGGATTGTTATGAGTTGGAATCGACCCAATTCTGGTGGTCTTGGTTTTTGGATTTGCATGGTGGTTGTTGTTGTTAGGTGATGTCCAGTTGTCTTCAATTCATAGTGACCTATGAACCAAGCAATGTGAAGCAATGTGCACAGCAGAATGAAACACTGCGCAGTCCCACACCAGCTCCATGATCCTTGCTATACTTGAGCCCATTGCCACAGGCACTGTGTCAGTCCATCTCTTTGAGGGCCTTCTCCTCTTTTGTGGACCCTCCACTTTACTAAGCATGACATCCTTCTCCAGGGAACAGTCCCTTCTGACAACATGACCAAAGTAGGTGAGATGAAGTCTGGCCATTCTCACTTCCAAGGAG
>NW_006921652.1:6516332-6523832 GCF_000298275.1 Orycteropus afer afer
GCACTTGACTGCTAACCAGAAGGCTGGCGGTTCAAACCCACCAGCCACTCCTCAGAAGGAAGGTTGGGCAATCCTACTTCGGTAGCGATACTGCCTCGGAAACCCAAGGAGGGGTCGCTATGAGTTGGGGCCGACTCGACGGCACATAACAACAACAACAATACGTCGTCTAACGTCCTGATTGCTGCTTCCATTGGCATCGATTGTAGAACCAAGCAATGTGAAGTCTTTGACAACTTCAGTCTTTTCTCCATTTATCCTGATGCTGCTTATAGGTCCAGTTGTGAGGATTTTTGTTTTCTTTTTATTGAGATGTAATCCATACTGCAGACTGTATTCTTCAGTCATCATCAGTAAGTGCTTCAAGCCATCCTCACTTTCAGCAAGCAAAGTTGTGTCGTCAGTGTATTGCATGTTGTTAAAGATTCTTCCTCCAATATTGATGACACATTCTTCTTCGTATAGTCCAGCTTCTCGGATTATTTTCTGAGCATATAGATTGAATAAATATGGTGAAACAATACAATCCTGACACACTCCCTTCTTGATTTTAAACCATTCAGTGTCCCCTTTCTCTGTTCAAATGACAGCCTTCTGGTCAATGTACAGGTTCCTCATGAGGAGTATTAAGTGTTCTGGAATTTCCATTCTTCTTAATGTTATCTATAATTTATTTTGATCTACACAATTTAATGCTTTTGCCTAGTCAGTAAAACACAAGTAAAAATCTTTCTGGTATTTTTTGCTTTGTGCCAAGATCCATCTGACATCAGCAATGATATCCCTTTGCCACATCCTCTTCTGAATCCAGCTTGCACCTCTCAAATCCTCGTCAATATACTGCTGCAACCGTTTTTGAATTATCTTCAGTAAGATTTTACTTGCGTACGATATTAACGATATTGTTTGATAACTTCCACATTCTGTGAGATCACCTTTCTTTGGAATGGGTACAAATATGGATCTCTTCCAGTGAGTTGGCCAGGTAGCTGTCTTCCAAATCTCTTGGCATAACCAAGTGAGTGCCTCCAGTGCAGAATCTATTTGTTGAAACATCTCAATGGGTATTCCATTAATTCCTGGAGCCTTCTTTTTCACCAATTCCTTCATTACAGCTTTGACTTCTTCCTTCAATACTGTTGGTTCCTGATCATTTGCTATCTCCTGAAATGGATGACCAGTTCTTTTTGGTACAGTGACTCTATGTATTTCTTCCATCTTCTTTGGATGCTTCCTACATCATTTAATATTTTGCCCATAGAATCTTTCAATATTGCAACTCGAGGCTTGATTTTTTTTTCTTCAATTCTTTCAGCTTGAGAAATGCCGAGTGTGTTCTTCCCTTTTTGTTTTCTAACTCCAAGTCTTTGCACATTTCATTATAGTAATTGGTTTGTCTGCTCCAGCTGCTCTTTTAAATCTTCTGTTCAGCTCTTTTATCTTGTCATTTCATCCATTTGCATTAGCTACTCTCTGCTCTGGTGCCATAGTGCCTAAGGCATCTGACTGCTAACCAGAAGGCTGGCGGTTCAAACCCACCAGCCACTCCCCAGAAGGAAGGTTGGGCGATTTGCTTCTGTAGTAGTATCACCTCGGAGTTGATATCACTCAAGGAGGTGTCGCTATGAGTTAGACCTGACTCGATGGCAGTGGTTTGGTTTGGTTACTCTCTGCTCAAGGGCAAGTTTCAGAGTCTCTTCTGACATCCATTCTGGTGTTTTCTTCTTTTCTTATCTTTTTAATGACCTCTTGCTTTCTTCATGGATCATGTTCTTGATCTCATCCCACAGTTCTCCTGGTTTTTGGTCATTGGTGTTCAGTGCATCAAATCTATTCTTTAGATGGTCTCTAAATTCAGTTGGTATATTTTTAAGATCATATTTTGGCTCTCATGAACTGATTTTAATTATGTATAATTTTAAGTTGAATTTGCATATGGGCAGTTGATGGTCTGTTCCACAGTCAGCTCCTGTCCTTGTTGTAGCTGAAGATACTGAGTTTTTCTACTGCCTCTTGCTACAGGTGTAGTCAATTTGATTCCTGGTATTACATCTGGTGAAGTCCATATGTATAGCCACCGTTTGTGTTGTTGAAAAAGGTATTTGCTATAAATAAGTCATTGGTCTTGCAAAATTCTATCATGTGATTTCCAGCATTATTTCTGTCACCAAGGCCAAATTTTCCAACCACTGGTGGTTCTTCTTTTTTCCCAACTTTTGCATTCCAATCACTAGTGATAAGCAACATATCCTGATTGCATGTTCGGTCAATTTCAGACTGTAGAAGTTGATAAAAATCTTCATTTTCCTCATCTTTGGGTTTGGTGGTTGGTCCATAAATTTGAATAATAGTTGTATTAACTGGTCTTCCTTGTAAGCATATGACAGCATTGTACTTCAGGACAGATCTTGAAACATCCTTTGTGATGATGAATGCCATGGAATTCCTCTTCAAATTGTCATTCTCGCCATAGTAGATCATATGGTTGTTTGATTCAAAATGACCACAACCAGTCCATTTCAGCTCACTAATGCCTAGGATATTAATCTTTATGCATTTCATTTGATTTTTTGACAACTTCCATTTTCCTACATTCATACCTCATATATTCCATGTTCCGATTATTAATGCATGTTTGCAGCTGTTTCTCCTTAATTTGAGTTGTGTCATGTCAGCAGATGGAGGTCCTGAAAGCTTTACTTTATCCATATCCGTAAAGTTGGTTCTACTACAATGATGCAGCTCTTTCCCAGTCGTATTTTGAGAGCCTTCTGACCTAAGTGGCTCATCCTCCTGTACCGTGTCAGACAATGTTTCTGGGCTATCCATAAAGTGGCGCAGTAATGTATCAGACAGTGTTTCTCTGCTATTCCTAATGTTTTTCCTGTCCAGTTCTTTGAGAAGTGGATGGCCTCTTCTTCCTAGTCTGTCTGTCTGCAAGCCGCACTGAAACCTGTGTACCATGTGCAACCCCACTAGCATTTCAAACAGTGGTGGCACAGCCTCAGGCCTCACAGCAACACGCCACCACAGTAAGACAAACTGACACACATGTTTGTTTCCCTTAGCTGTTCAAAACCTCTCCACACTCCCTTTACCTGGATCCCTGTTGCTGCTTCCTCACTCTGCCCTGATCCCCCTGCCTTTCCTCTCCTTTTCCCTGCTTTTGCACCATTGAGGGCGGCTGGGTCCCTCCCCTTTCCTGGATCCCTGCCGCTGCTTCCTCACTCTGTCTTGGTCCCCTTGGCTTTCCTCTCCTTTTCCCTCCTTTCCCGTTGCTTGCGGGGTGGGGCCTGGTCCCTCCCCTTACCTAGATCCCTGCCACTGCTTCCTCACTCTGTCCTGGTCCCCCTGGGTTTCCTCTCCTTTCCCCTGCTTTCCTGCCACTGGGGAGGGCCTGGGTCCCTCCCCAATCCTGGATCCCTGCTGCTGCTTCCTCACTCAGCCCTGGTCCCCCTGGCTTTCAGAGAGGGAATGTGAGACAGTTAAGGGGTGGACCCCACACTGAACTCTGGGCCTGGCTAACTCCAGTGCTGGAGCTTTTGGCCACTGTGCTGATTAGTGCTTTGTGGGATTTACAAGTAAGTGTTTAATATAAACAGAAGTTTAATTTTATTTGCTCTTTTTCCTTCATTTTTTCCCCCTATGGATTACTGACATTTCAAGATACAGGAGATAATATTCTTTTTTTGTGTGTTTAAGATAATGATGTAATCCAGGGAAGTGGAGAAGAAGGAATCGGCAAAGATAAAACACAAGTAAAGATAACACAGCAAGGAAGAAAGCGATTAATTTCATCAGGAAGTTCAGAAAGTACAGCAGCAAAGCAGGACCCAGGAAAAAAGTGCAGAAGTACTGATCAGGAAGAGTCTGTTATTTCATCCAAGGTGATTTTTGAAAATTCATTATTTGGTTGTTTCTTATGTCAGGTGATCTAAATAGGAATCAATTATATGATAAACCCAAGCTAAGTTTTATTAATGAGTTTATGAAGATGTAAACTAACTCCAAATTTTTGATTTACTGAAACTAATCTTTAAATAATACTTGAATTGTAAGAAACAAAGCTATTTAATTTAGAAATGTTCAGAATGAAAAAAAAAAAGGGAACTACTTGACTGTGGTATTTGACGTCACAATTTGATATGTCCATTCTGATTTCATTGCCTCTTTCTTTTCATAAAATCTGATTTTCCTATTCCATTGGTCATTCTCAGACTGCATATAACCACCTTTTTCTTGCTAAATATGAATGGAAGAACAAGTTATGAGTAATTCTGCAGGATCAATTCTGGGCTAACTTCAGGATTTATATACCTTTTTTCCTCTTCCAATTTTTGCTAATTCACCAGAAAAGTTTGGCTGACTTATATATTCTTTAACACTGAGTACTTTTTTTAAAAAAAAGGTTTATTTATTAGATTCATTAAAAAAGAGAGAGAAATAGAGGTTGTACTCACTTTTCTAGCACCCACCCCACCTTTGGCCCCAGAGGAGAAAGGTCAGGTGTTCTTTCTCTCAGGAGAAAAGTGGCTTAACATTATAGTCTAAATGATCCTTGCGGACCAGGACTGAGTACTGTGTGGGTCCCCATCTTAGTCTCAGGGAAAGCCAAAGGAATAGGAATTGATCTTATAGTAGTATGCACTGGAATGACAGAAATGGCAGCCACCATCTCAAAAGTCTCATCTTTTATGTTACTCCCCTCATTCCTGCCTCTTCTTCATCAGAACTTGATCCTTTCTTCTATGTAGAAAAGTAGGTCAAGTTTCTGTTGGCTCACCTCCTTTGCTTACTTATGGAATAGGTTTAATAAATTAAAACAAGGTATGTTGACTATAAAAATTCATAATAAGATGTGATTTAAAGTAAATTTCAAATCTAAATACACTCTACTGTCTGAACTACGAATGCATCAATGTGATTTTGTCCTTTTTTTTTGAAAATAGAAATAATATTTTCTTAGATGGAAACCTAGAATGTACATGTTTTACTGTGTTTATCACAACCCATACAGTTACATAAGCATGAGTAGAACTTTAAGAAACACCTTCTTATTTGTCATATTGCAGAGGTGAACTATAAATTAATCCAATATTTGAAGTATTTGTGAGTATTTGATGACATCAAGGATATATGTCAAGCCTTAGGAATACCTGAGCTCTACTTGGCCAGTTGCTTCTCTTCCCCTTAGGAACCATCTGAGGGATATTCATCTATCATAGCACAGGAGAAACAAGGCTTGAGGTGTCATAACCTTTCATGCAGGGCTCTCTGGTAAAGGTAGGTAGAACATGACTGAGCGTGAAGAAGACACAAGCAAAACCTTTCCAAACCCTACCCTCCATTCCCACTCAGTTTTAATTTTAACACTGGAAGGTGAAAAGTGAATCCAGACGGGATCAAAGTAAGGGAAAACACAGGTTTGGGCCCACCAATCTAGTCTAATGGCAGAAGGTTGCCAGTTAAGAATTAAAAACAGTTTGGCCATGTTTGCAGAGTAGACTTGGCTCAGTTCACTTGGAAAGAATCATTCAGTTTCTCTTGGGGAGGTCTAAGGAAGGAAGTGGAGAAAAGGGACAGAATTCACCTTCCTGTCAGCCCTGAGATTCTGATTCAGTTGGTCTTCGGTGGGGCCTGTGCATCAGTATGATTTTAAATAAAGTATCCCAGTTTTAATGTACAGTCAAAGTTGAGATCATCTAATTTTGTCTAATACTCTCATTCAACACCTTATAGGAAACTGAGGTCCAAGGACACATACCCAGTGACATTGGGCCTCAAGGTCTTCTCATTTCAGGTGCAAGGGATTTTTCTGCCACACCATACTAGATTATCTGTAAGTGTTTTTGACTCTGGTAACTTGTGATAATGAAGATAATTGCCCTGAAATAGTCCATAATTTTCATCAGTATTCACCCACGCTTTTCTGCAACTCCTTCCCAGTTATGTAATTGTCTAATTTGCAAATGAAAGAGAAGGTACTTGAATTGATTAAAGGGAAGAATGATATTTCCTCTATATAATCTAATTGTTCTTGTTGTTAAGTGCCATTGAGTCAGTTCCAACTCATAACAACCCTGTGTACAACAAAAGGAAACACTGCTTAGTCTTACACGATCCTAATAGTCATTTCTATGTTTGAGCCCCTTGTTGCAGCCACTGTATCAATCTACCTCATTGAGTGTCTTCCTCTTTTTTGCTGACCCTCTACTTTACCAGGCTTGATATCCTTCTTCAGAGACTGGTCCCTCCTGATAACATGTCCAAAGTAACAGTCTTACTATCATTGATTGCTTCTAAGGATCATTCTGTCTGCACTTCTTCCAAGATAGATTTGTTCATTCTTCTGGTATTGCACACATTATTCATTATTTTTCTGTGAACACCACAATTCAAAGATATCAACTCTTCTTCCATCTTCCTTATTCATTGTCCACCTTTCACATGCATATGAGGCGATTGACTTGGGTTAGGCACATCTTAGTCCTCAGAGTGACATCTTTGCGCTTTTTTTTGGTTTGTTTGACACTTTAGAGAGGTCATTTGAAATATTGCAGGGGATTCTGATTTTTCTCTGAATATTTTAAAATACTACAATCGAGGTTCAGAAAGAAGTTTTAAAAATTCTGTAGGACATCAAGAAAACCTAACTAAATGGAGTCAAATGAAAATAAGCCAGATATAAAAGGACAAATATTGCGGTAGTTAAGTTCGTGTGTCAACTTGGCTGGGCCTGGGTGAGAAGTCAGGCAGCTGGATGTAGTATGCCCCATGAGGAGACTGGTAATCAGTTCCATGATGGAATCTGCTGTGAGCAGCTGAGTAGCTGCCTTAGGGATGTAGTCTGCTTCCTGTATGTATGGAGAAGCCTTGGGGAATGGTCTCTAGCTGATGGCACACTTGAACCCTGAATGTAGCCGTGTCATTTTTCAGCAGCCTGCCCATGCTCTGCCGACCTTGGGACTTGAATGAACTTGAATTAATGGCCTGCCATGTGGTTTGGTAACATCGGGACTGTGGCTTTTTACTTGTCAACCTTGGGCTTGTCAATCTTGGCAGCCAGCAGCTGTCTGAGGGAAGAAAAGCCTCTAGCTCCAGTGGGCCAGGAGCAGGAGGCAGAGCTGAAGTCCAAGGTTGAGGGGCTTTCACTCAGCCCCTAGAGCCTGGCACTTTAAACTTGGACTTAAAGCCTCCAAAGTGTAAGAATAAGCTCCTGTTTGTTAAAGCCATCCCATTTGTAGTATATTCTTGTCAGAGCTGTACTAGGTAACCAGAACAAATATTATTTCATTTGTAGGAAATATCTAGAATAGGCAAATTCATAGAGTTAGAAAGTAGATTAGAGTTTTCCAGGTTCTGGGAGGAGTGGAGAATTATTCCTTAATGGGCACAGTTTCTGTTTGAAGTGATGAAAAAGTTTTGGTAATAGTGGCAAAGATTGAACAACATTATGAATGTAAGTGATGTCTCTGAACTGTATACCTGAAAATGATTAAA
>NW_006921652.1:6523932-6526084 GCF_000298275.1 Orycteropus afer afer
TAATCACAATAAACATTTTTTAAAAGTCTATAACAATATGAAAAGATCCAGATGTTCTCTATAAAATTGTCGGGACATTACCAAAAGTTATGTTATTCCTGAAAGCTGGTGAGGAGATGTTATTTTGGAAGTTTCTGTCATAGTCTTGAGTATACTTGATATCTTGACCTGGCTGGTCATAGTATACAATTTCATGTAAAATGTGCATCTGGACAATGTTCAGGAAGGAGAGAGATGCTCATTTAGCCTCTTTTGAAGGAGATTTTTGAGTTAGATGTTGAAAGATGATTGGCATAAGCAAGTGGGGTTAATAAGAAGTAGAAGTGTCAGTGTGAGTGGAGGGACAGTGGCAGGAAACATATCAGCTAGTGTTGTGTGCATGTACCCATGGATGTGTGTGTGTCAATGGATGTCATGAGGAGGCTACCGAGCACAGGCTGGGGAATAAATAAAGTATGGTGCTTGAAGGCCAAACTAAAAAAATTAGGACTGTATTTTATGGGCTCCGGAGGCTTTTTGAAGGGTTTTGAGTGGAGACTGATGGTAGCAACAATATGTAAGATGAAGGCAGGGACCATCTAATAGGTTTTCATAGGAGGCTACAGTAAATGAAGGACTGAACTTCGTTTAGTATGGGGGCAATGATATTAGAGGTGGACAGATGTGAGAGACATTTTGGAGATACCATTGACAGAACCTGATAACTGACAGGATGTTGAGGACGGGGAATTGGAAATGTTCTTAAGGTTCTCAGAAAACAGGGTAAGCAATAGGTTTGGCAGTTGGAGAAAGGAAGAGAAGAACTTGCTTGGTTTGAGGTAGATGGTGTCACATCTATGAAAAGTGTCTGCGAGGCAGTCAAAAATGAAAGTCTGGCTCACAGAAGGGATAAAAATCAGGACTAGAGTTGGCCTTTAGCTCCATACAGTTTTGGAAGTAAAATTGCAAACATTGCATTTAGAGCTTATGCTTTGGCTGTTGCTGTTGTTAGGTGCCATCGAGTCATTTCCGATTCATAGTGACCCCATGCACAGCATAATGAAACACTGCCCGATCCCACGCCAGCTCCATGATCCCCGCTATACTTGAGCCCATCATGGCAGCCACCATGTTAATCCATCTCGTTGAAGGCCTTCCCCTCTTTCGTCGACCCTCCACCCTACCAAGCGTAACATCCTTCTCCAGGGAATGGTCACTTCTGACAACATGAACAAAGTACGTGAAACGAAGTCTGGCCATTCTCGCTTTCAAGGAGCATTTCGGGTGCACTTCCTCCAGGACAGATCTGTTAGTTCTTTTAGAAGTCCATGGTACTTTCGGCATTCTTCGCCAGCACCACAACTCAAAAGCATTAACTCTTCTTCAGTCTTCCTTACTCATGGTCCAGCTCTCACATGCATACGAGGCAATTAGAAATATCATGGCTTGTGTCAGGCGCACCTTAGTCCTCAAGGAGACATCCTTGCTTCTCAGCACTTGAAACAGTTCTTCACGGTTGAATTTCCCAATGCTACACGTCATCTAATGTCCTGACTGCTGCTTCCATTGGCATCAATTGTAGAACCAAGCAACATGAATTCTTTGACAGCCTCAGTCTTCTCTCCATTTATTGTGATGCTGCTCATTGGCCCAGTTGTGAAGATTTTTCTTTTCTTTAAATTGAGACGTATCCATACTGCAGACTGTATTCTTCAACCCTCATCAGTAAGTGCCTCAAGTCATCCTCACTTTCATCAAGCAAAATTGTATCGTCTGCGTATCTCAGGTTGTTAATGATTCTTCCTCCAATCCTGATGCCACATTTTTCTTAATGTAGTCCAGCTTTTCGGATTATTGGCTCAGCATATAGATTGAATAAGTATGGGGAAAGGATACAACCCTGACGCACTCCCTTCTTGATTTTAAACCATGTAGTATCCCCTTGTTCCATTCAAATTACAGCCTCCTAGTCAAGGTACAGGTTCCTCATGAGTACAATCAAGTGTTTGGGAATTTCCATTCTTCTCAATGTTGTCCATAATTTGTCATGATCCACACAATCAAATGCCTTTGCATAGTCAATAAAGCACAAGTAAACATCTTTCTGGTATTCTTTGCCTTGAGCCAAGATCCATCTGACAACAGCTATGATATCCCTTGTTCCATGTCCTCT
>NW_006921652.1:6529532-6532360 GCF_000298275.1 Orycteropus afer afer
CACTTGATTGTACTTATGAGGAACCTGTGCCTTGACAAGGAGGCTGTCATTTGAATGGAACAAGGGGACACTACATGGTTTAAAATCAAGAAGGGAGTGTGTCAGGGTTGTATCCTTTCCCCATACTTATTCAGTCTATATGCTGAGCCAATAATCCGTGAAGCTGGACTATATTAAGAAAAACGTGGCATCAGGATTGGAGAAAGAATCATTAACAACCTGAGATATGCAGACGATATAACTTTGCTTGCTGAAAGTGAGGATGACTTGAGGGTACTTACTGATGAAGCTTGAAGAATACAGTCTGCAGTGTGGATTACATCTCAATATAAAAAAATAAAAATCCTCACAACTGGACCAATGAGCAGTATCACAATAAATGGAGAGAAGATTGAGGTTGTCAAATAATTCACGTTGCTTGGTTCTACGGTCGATGCCAATGGAAGCAGCAGTCAGGACATTAGATGACGTGTAGCATTGGGAAATTCAACCGTGAAGGAACTGTTTCAGGTGCTGAGAAGCAAGGATGTCTCCTTGAGAACTAAGGTGCGCCTGACACAAGCCATGATATTTCCAAGCGCCTCATATGCATGTGAGAGCTGGACAATGAATAAGGAAGACCGAAGAAGAGTAGTTGCTTTTGAGTTGTGGTGCTGGCAGAGAATGCTGAAAGTACCGTGGACTGCTAAAAGAACTAACAGATCTGTCCTGGTCATGTTTGTTAGGGTGGAGGGTCGACGAAAGAGGGGGAGGCCTTCAACGAGATGGATTGACACAGTGGCTGCGATGATGGGCTCAAGTATAGCAGGGATCGTGGAACTGGCATGGGATTGGGCAGTGTTTTGTTCTGTTGTGCATGGGATCACTATGAGTCGGAAGCAACTCAATGGCATCTAACACCACAACAACAATAATAGTAATACCACAAGTGAATGACTTTAACAAACAAGTTATCTTAACAGTTCAGGAAGCTAGAAGTCCAAATTCAGAGGGAAGGCTTTTTCTATCTCTATCAGTTTTAGCGGAAGGTCCTTGGTCTCCTTTCAACATCTGTGGGCTTGGCATTCCTTGGAGATCTCCATGTTTCTTAGCATCAGTATTTCCCTGGGTCTAAGAGGTTCAATACAGGGACTTTGCATCCAAAGTACTTGCTCTGCTCCTGGCTCTTCTTTTCTTGGTAGTAGGAGGCCCCTCTTTCTCTGCTAGGTTTTCTCTCCTGTTTTCTCTTGTGAGACAGAAAGTGATACAGGCTGCACCCCAGGGAAACTCCTCTGGCATCAGATCAGTGTTGTGACCTGAGTAAGGGTGCTGCATCCCTTATGACTGGCTGGTCACATCAGATCACTTAATGGCAAATGAGTAAGTCATTATATAGGTACCAAATTACATCATTGCAAAACTACCAACCCAATGGGAATCATTGCCCATTCAAGTTGACACATATTTTTTAGGGTCACACTTTAGTCTATGACAATAACCATCAGAAGAAAAGTAACATTAATAAGCTATATTATATTATTAGTATTAATAAGCTGATGGGAATGGGGAAATGGAACTATTAAAAAAATGTGATCAACTCGAAGGCATGAAAAAAGAAAAAGGGAACATAGATCATATGGGATAAATGGGGAAATAAATAAATAACAAGATGATAAGATGGTAAAATTAAAGTGAGACTTGCACCTTAATGTAAATATAAGGACATGCCATGGTTGAAATTATAAAGAGGCAGAAAGTAAACTCTAAAAAGTCAAACCAAAGAAGAGCTTGTATGTGCATGGTAATATCAGACAAAGTAGAACGTAAGGCAAAAAGCAATACTAGAGATAAAGAAGAACAATTTATAATGATAGAACTGTCATTGACATGAAAGTTCTAAATTTTTAAGCACCTAATAATGCAATCTGAACATATGAACAAAAATTAACAGAGCTGAAAAGAGAAATAAATTTACAATTAAAACAGATAGTTTTACATAACAATGAAAAAATTTGACTTTGATATATTTAAAACTCTGAGCAGTTATGAAAAGCTTTCTTTTAAAATGGCTTTGGGATACTTCCCCAAATAAACCTTATCTTAGACCATAAAATGAATCTCAACAAATTTTAAAAATCAGTATTTTCTGAGCATGGTGTAGTAAGCTGAAAATCAATAATCTAAATAAAATGAGATGATTCCCAAATGTTTGAAAATTTAGCAATGTGCTTCTAAACAACCCATGAATTAAAAAAATAAACCAAAATGAAATTGCGAAATAAATTATACTGCAAATGTGATGTAACAAAACTTGTGATGTACATAAAGCTAACTTATAGGGAAATTTATAGCCTTAAATGGATATATGAGAAAAGAAAGCAGAAACTCCATCTTAAGAAATTAGAAAAAGAACAACAAATTAACCCCAAAGAAAGTAGAAGGAAGAAAATAATAAAGGTAAAGAAGAAAGTAATGAAACAGAAAATAGACATTCAAAAAAGAAGGCAAAGGATGCTTTGAAAAGACTAACAGTATCAAGAATCTCAGAAAGACTGATAAAAGAGAGAGAAAAGGGGAATGAATTACCAATAAATACCAGGATTGAAAAACAGAGCATCACTGAAAATCTTTCAGAAACTGAAAATATATTGAGAAAATATTGTGAACAATGTCATGTCAATAAATTTGAAAATTTGAAAGAAATGAGCCAATATCCAGGGGAAACAAAATAACCAGAGGAATATAAAAGCAAATACAAGGAGGCGGGGCAAGATGGCGGACTAGGCAGAAGGATTGCACAGACCCTCTTCAACAAAGAAAAGGGAAACCAATTAACACAGACACAGAAG
>NW_006921652.1:6532460-6538353 GCF_000298275.1 Orycteropus afer afer
TTTTAATTGTCTTCAACTTCAAGTTGAACTTGCATATGAGCAGTTGATGGTCTGTTCCACAATCAGCTCCTGGCCTGGTTTTGGCTGAAGATACTGAGCTTTTCCACCGCCTCTTCCCACGGATGTAGTCAATCTGATTCATGTGTGTTCCATCTGGTGAAGTTTACATGTAGAGCCATCATTTGTGTTGTTGAAAAAAGGTGTTTGCAATGAATAAGTCTTGCAAAATTCTACCATGAGAGTTCCAGCATTATTTCTGTCACCAAGGCCAAATTTCCCAACTACTGGTGATTCTTCTTTGTTTCCAACTTTGGCATTCCAGTCACTGTTGCCCCATTCCCATCTCAGAATCC
Organism: Orycteropus afer afer; assembly: GCF_000298275.1. NCBI lineage: Eukaryota > Metazoa > Chordata > Mammalia > Tubulidentata > Orycteropodidae > Orycteropus > Orycteropus afer. The sequence goes on from NW_006921652.1 coordinate 6,532,814, forward strand.
TTGGCATATTTCAGTTGTTTCTATAATGCAGAGGGTGGTAAAACTGAGGTCTAGTCAAGATGACTGCAGTTGGAGAGCAAAGACTGTATGATTTAGAGGGATGTGGCATGAATGTCATCAGCTGAGGGTCAGCTGCAAGAGAAAGTTGGATGGTTATATTTCTCATAGGTCGTATATTACTGTAGTGGGGTATTGGTGTTTCTTTTCAGTGGTAACATGGTCACCTTCCATGTGGGAAGTACAGATTCAATTCCCAGTCAATACACCTTATGGACAGCTACCTTTCTGTCAGAGGCTTGTGTGTTTTTGTGATACTGAATAGGACTTAGCAGAGCTTCCAGACTAAGATGAATTAGGAAGGAAGGCCTGGTGAAAATCAAACAATGAGTAAAGCATAAGAATCATAGTGCTCATCCTTCCCTGATCGTGGCAATGGCTCAGGACCGGGAAGTGTTCTGCTCATTGTGCATGGGATTGTCATGAGTTGGGGTCCAACTCAACAGCAGTTAACAACATTATATTACTAAGTAAGAGCCATGATAACACTTGGGTTCATTTTATAAGGTCATTAGTCAGTTTGGCTAGTTTTAATGTTACATACTATGTTTTGTAACAAAGAAAAAAAAATCAAAACATTTAAATTTTTAGTGCAAAGAAAAGTCATGCTAAGAGTACCTTCTCAAGAAATTTGAGTTGTTTGATATTAAATAAACCAAAGCAAGGTGCTTCCAGATGGCAGCTAGCAAACATGGTTCCTTAGTTATAAGTGGAGTGAACATTTGTGTGTCTCTGCTGTGCTGTCATCACATCCTAGAAATGGCTACCAGGAGGATATGAGTTTTTCTGTAATTGGGAGTTAATTTTTAATAGTATATTACTAGGCCTACTCTTAGGATTGTGGTAAGTACACATTAAGGAGTCCTGGTGGCACGGTTTAGTGTTCAGTTATTACCCAAAAGGTTGGCCATTGGAACACCCCCAGTGACTCCACTGGAGAAAAATGTAGTGATCTGCTTCCATAAAGATTACAGCCTAGAAAATCCTAATAGTGCTGTTTCACTCTGTCACATGGGGTTGCCATGAGTCAAAATGAACTTGATGGCACCTAAAACCAACAATTACAAGTTAAAATAACTCTCCAGTAGTAATGAAAATATTTACTTAGTTCAAAACACCTTTAATTAGTTAAATTGAAACTTTTATTTAGACCACTTCAAAAGAGTAATTTTTTTTCTTTCTTTCTTTCTCAGTTAGTCATAACATAGCTTCATGCAAAATATTTCTGCGAGGGAGGAGCAATTTTATCATTCAGTTATAGAAAAATACCAGTATTTTTAGAGGATGGAAATAAAGTATTGTATGTAACTTATAAGAAAATATAAGGATATTTTTGTTGTTATTGTTAAGTGTCATTGAACCAGCTTCAATTCATAGTGACCTTACGTACAACAGAGTGAAACACTTCCCATTTGTGTGCCATTCTCACAATCCTTGCTATACTTGAGCCCATCATTGCAGCCAGTGTCATTCTATTTATTATAAGGATAGTGCATGTTAAAAGCATGAGACAGTGTGTAATACTGAAATTTAAGAGCCTTTTAATTTTGGGGGGAAAGATTAAATGAAAGCAAATATTTTTCTCATGTCTTCATTTGTACTTTCTGATTATTTTTCACTGAGTGTTTGACATGATTGTAAGATTTTGTACAACTATGAATTCATTTTCTAATAACTTCAAATCTTTTAAAGTTTTCAAAGGAGAAATATAGCAAATAGTGGTGATTTTAAAGTACTTTCAAATGTGAATCTTAATGTTTTTAAAATATAAAGTTTTATTAAAAATATACATATAACATGAATATTTTAGTTTCAATCTTTTGAGATAAAATTTATATATTTCTTTTAAAAAATGTTTCTTATTTCTAATTTGTTTTATAGGAAGTACCACAGTCATTTTCTGACATCACATTAAGTAACACAGAGGTGAATAATTTGAAGACTAATACACAGAGAAACAAAATCCCAGTACAAGAACTCGATAAGATTTCTGAACGGAGAATTGTCAGTAAAGGAACACCAAATAAAAAAGACGAGGCAGTGAGTGACCAAGGTAATTCATCCCATGATGAGTCCCAAGGATCTCATCCTGAACCTGGACCTGATCTCTCCAATCCTGAAACTTCGCATGCAGAGGTGACTGTTTCAGTTCTAGAAGGTTCTGAAGAAGACAAGACCAAAAGGACATCCTGCATGTATGGGGCAAACTGCTACAGGTAAAAAGAAATTACAGGTAGAGTAGAATTTTATTATTTCAATACTGTATAGCTTTGTAGATATATGGGACAGTGTATTAAAAACCTGATAAAATTCATTTGCCCGGAAAGTTAGGAGCTTTATCATCTTGCTTTGTACTGCCTCAGAGGCTTTTAAGATACAGAGAGGAAGTGAATGTTTCATCTGTAGGCATGCTGACTTATATAAGGATCTGCATATCTGGAGGTCCAGACTTGAAAATTAAATCACTCAGACTTAAATACCTGCTTATTTAGTCTTTTTAGACTTTATTAGAGATTAGAGATATGGTTTTATAAATAGTTGCTGTATACATATAATTTTCAATAGAATTTTAGTTTGTGCTTTTTATACCTGTGTGTTTTCGTTTATATTTTTTATAATGATGCTTTCGAATTACCTTAAAAACCCACTACCATCAAGTTGATTTTGACTCACAGCAACCCTGTAGAACAGATTAGACCTACCCCCATAGAGTTTCCTAGGCTGTATATCTCCATGAAAGCAGACTGCCTCATCTTTCTCCTGTGGAGCATCTGGTGGGTTTAAACTACGAACCAACCTTTTAGTTATTAGCTGAATGCCTTAACCACTGCACCACCAGAGATTTTTCAATCACCTTAGTACCTTCTAAAACAACTGAATATATATTTCCTGGGTAAATTGGTCACTCCTTTACCTACTTCATTTGATTACATTGGACTATATTGTTTGGGACCATTGGATGGTGCAGTTAATACAGTAGGCTGCTAATTGTAGTGTCAGTGGTTCAGGTCCATCCAGAGGTGCTTCAGAAGAAAGGCCTGGCAATTTACTTCCCCAAAATCAGCCACTGAAAACCTTATGAAACATAGTGCTGCTCTGACACACAAAGCTGTAGTTTCATGTATAATGTTTGTTGTTGTTGTTGTTGTTATGTGCCGTCGAGTCGGCCCCGACTCATAGCGACCCCTTGTAGCATGTTTATAATTACATAGTCCTATTTCAGAAGTATTTCTTTGCCATTCAAACTTTCCAGTCCAAATATCTTACTGGTATATTTGGTGAAACAGCATTTATTGTCTTCTGTGCAATAGTATATTTACATCACATATTCTGTCAGTTTCATATTCACATTGTCTTTCTTTAGAAATGTATTATCACTTTAGCACTTTGAATAACAACATCTTTAAATTTTAACAGTTATAATTTATGTATTTATGTGAAATTTTATCTATTAGAATGGCCTTAATTCCACATATGGAACATAAAGTACAAACATGTAAGATATATACACCTTCTGTTACTTTGAATTTTGAAAAATCCAGTTTGATGTTCAACACTTTCATTTGTCTTTGTTAAAGGTGATGGAATGTTTTATTAAGATCATAATGATTTTGTTCATATTTGTTGATGATGCATATTAGTTTTAATCAGTCTTAGCTTATAAATAGTTATTTTAATTTTTCACTAACTTTGATAATACCTAAAAATATCTGCTGTTGAATCTTTGCAAACAGATGTCTATGTTTGTAACAAAGAGGAGCTCATGACATATATTGAGCTCTTGTTCTATATGTACATTATAAAAATCATTTATACTGTCAAAGCTACTGCTTTAGTTTATGCTATACAAGTGAATAATCTCTTAAGCCTTCACACTTCCCCTTAAGACCATATTCTTTACCTCATACTGTTTCTAATAATACATCTGACTTCTAATTATTTACTTACATGCATTCTGTATTTATTAGTAGAGTATTATTCCTCAAGGATAGCCTTATTCAGTCCCTTGCTGTCATGCTAATTGACTCCCAAATCTATGTCTCTAACACACATGTCTGTACTGAGATTGAGATAAAATATTTCATACTTCTATCCATCAGCACATCAAATTCAATGTGTCTAAAACTATTGCATCTTATTTTGATTCTTAGTGAAGTAAAAGAACATTTAACTTCGTAGGAACTGCTGCTTCTAAAAAGTTATTTTTGAAAAATACTTCTCTTTTAGGATCATACAGTTTTTCTGTTTGATAGCATATGGTTCATTGAGTAAATTATTTTAAAAAATCAGGCAGAAGCTGAAAAGTCTCTTATTAGCACTTAAGAAATTTATACCTTAATTACAAACTGTAGCTTTTATCTTCATAAGGTCATAAAAATTATGACAGAGTTAATAGCTTATAAATAAGATTTCTACCTTTGCTTGAAGACCAAATCTCCAACTAGGGACAACTAGAATAAGAGAATACTCATTGTTGAAATTACCAGAGAACTACAAAGACAGCCAAAAGTTTGAGACTACTTTCCCTCTTGCAGTATTTGCCAGTATTTTAGTATTTCAGACTGAGGGCTGAGAAATGAAATGAGTTTTAGGTAGTCTTATGGGACACAGGCAACAAAAATGGCATACAGTGTTTCCCATATAGAAGATAATATATGGGAGCTTAGACATCCAGGAGGGTAAATATGTATAAAATGTATGTAGAATATGATAATGACACAGAAGCATTTGGGGAATAAAGTAAATAAAGCTGTTTAAAGCTTTGCAATATTTGGAATATTGTGAGAGTATTCATTTATATCATACTCTAATAAGTCAGAGATGCATGTTCTAATTCCTGTCTTAATTATATAGTGCTGCTATATTAGAAATAATATATAATAATATAATAGTCAGCTGCAGGGATCCAGGTGAGGAGAGGAACTCAGGCATGCCCAAAGCAGCAGTGCAGGAAAGGAAAAAGGGGATTAAAAGCCAGGAACCCAGACAGAGGAGCAGTCAGCCACAGGGATCCAGGTGAGGAGAGGGAACTTAGGCACACCCAAAGTAGCAGGGCAGGAGAGCAGGAGAAAGGGGATTAAAAGGCCTAGGAATCTAGACAGAGGAGGAGTCAGCCACAGGGATCCAGGAAAGGTTGGTAAGAGAGGTTTCCAACAGGGAGACAAACTTGTCTGTCGGTTTGTCCTACCGTGGTGATGTGTTGATGTGAGTTTTGAGGCTGAGCCACGGCTGATTCAAACCCAGCGGTATGCACATGGTGCAAAGGTATCAGCCCAGCTTACAAACCGAGACAGACTAGGAAGAAGGAGGAGGCCGTCCACTTCTCAAAGAATTGGCCAGGGAAAATCTTATGAATAGCAAAGAAACACTGTTTGATACATTACCGCTCAACTTTATGAATAGTCCGGTTAGGTTAGAAGGCTCTCAAAAAAGGACTGGAAAAGAGCTGCATAATCTGAGTAAACCCAGCCTTACTCATATGG
>NW_006921652.1:6538923-6539425 GCF_000298275.1 Orycteropus afer afer
AGAATTTTGCAAGACTAACGACTTGTTCATTGCAAACACCTTTTTCAACAACACAAATGGCGGCTCTACATGTGGACTTCACCAGATGGAACACACAGAAATTAGATTGACTACATCTGTGGCAAAAGGGAGTGGAAAAGCTCAATATCTTCACCCAAAACAGGCCAGGAGCTGAGTGTGGAGCAGACTGTCAACTGCTCATATGCAACTTAAACTTGAAGTTGAAGACAATTAAAAGAAGTCCAAGAGAGCCACAATATGATCTTGAATATATCCCTCCTGAATTTAGAGATCATCTAAAGAATAGATTTGATTCATTGAACATCAGCAACCGAAAACCAGAATTGTGGGAGGATATCAAGAACATTATCTATGAAGAAAGCAAGAGATCACTAAAAAAGATGAGGAAAGAAGAGAAGACCAAAACGGATGACAGAAGAGACTCTGAAACTTGCCCTTGAGCAGAGAGTAGCTAAAGCAAATGGAAGAAATGACAAGATAA
>NW_006921652.1:6543841-6552057 GCF_000298275.1 Orycteropus afer afer
AAAAAAAAAAGCAAATACAAAATCAAAATAGTGTTATATCTATTGAAAAAAAATTTATAATTAAATACATTCATACAGAGAAAAATATGGGCCAAGATGGTCTAACTGGTGAATTATGCAAGTTTAAGGGGTAGGATGGGGAGAACCATCCTCAATTCTTACACAGTTTTTTCCAGAGAATAGAGTGAAGGAACACTTCGCAATTCATTTTATGAAGCCACCGTAAACTTGGTACCCAAATCTCACAAAGATATAGACATAGATAACCTAAAGAAAATATTAATATTTTGATTCCAGCTATATATTGAAGGGATATTCTATCACAACCAATATAGATTTATTCTAAATTAGATTTATGCAATGTTAATTTCATATTTGAACATCAGTTAATGTAGTTCACCACATTAACAGATTAAAGGAGAAAAAATATACCTATCTCAAATGGCAAAATTCATCATCCTATTTATGAAAAAGATATCGAACAATATATGAATGGAAGAACTGTCTTCACTTCAATAAAGGATTTCTAAAAAACCTACGTGTACTGGGCAAATATGTTGCAAATGACCTCTTTAAAGTGTTAAAGAACAAAGATGTCACTTTGAAGACTAACATGCACCTGACCCAAGGCATAGTATTTTCACTTGCCTCATATGCATGTGAAAGAAAGCTGGACAGTGATCAAGGGAGACCCAAGAAGAATTGATACGTTTGAATTACGGTGTTGGTGAAGAATATTGAGTATACTCTGGACTGCCAGAAAAACAAACAATCTGTCTTTTTAGACATACTGTCAGAATCATCCTTAGAAGTGAGGATGGTGAGACTTCATCCCTTGTTTTTGGTCATATTTTCAAGAGGCACCATTCCTTACAGAAGGATATATATCATGCTTGGTAAAGTAGAGGGTCAGTGAAAAAGAAGAAGACCCTCAACAACATAGATACAGTAGCTGCAACAATGGGCTGAAGGACAGCAATGATTCTGAGTATGGTTCAGGACTGGGCAGTGTTTTGGTATGTTGTAGTTGTTGGACATAGGGTTGCTGTGAGTTGAAACTGACTTGACGGCACCAAACAACAAAACAGCATACTTAATGGTGAAATATTGACATTTCTCCCCTAATATTGGGAATAAAACAAATATGCCCACTTACCACTCCTAGTCAGCATTTTACTGGAGATCACAGCCAGTATATAAGGCAAGAAAAAGAAACAACTAATATGGATTGGAAAGAAATAAATCTATAGTTACTGGTGATATGATCAGTACAATTAATTGTCAGACCTTGACAAGTAAGAATAATCTTCAGATAAACTATTTGAGTAAATGATGTAGCATAGTCAGTAGATTCAAAATTATTATTCAAAAATAAATATATTTTTATATTCCAGGAACAAAATATTAGAAGTTTTAAAGTTAGAATATTTACAGTGGTATTAAAACCTTAAAAACCCAAGACTAAATCTAACAAAAGATGTGTAAAACATATGTACAGAAAACATGTCAACAAATAAATAAGGCCTCAATAGTTGGTATATATCCTGTGCATGAATTGAAATACTCAATAATTTAAAGACATGCATTTGCCGAAAATTAATCTATAAATTCAAAGCAATCTTTATTGAAACCCCAGTGGGGGTATGTTTTATATAATTGGACAAACTGATCCTATAGTGGAACTGCAAAGGACTTAGAATACCGAATATCATCTTGAAGTGTTCAGTATTTAAAGTAGAAGGACTTATACTACCAGATATCAAGCCTTATTATAAAGCTACAGTATGTTATATAATGAAGTATAAGTACCAAACCCATTAAACTCAGTACTATTATACCTTTCTCCTATGAAGCTGCTTGTGGGTTCAAGCAACCAACTTTTTAGTCCATGGCTGAGCACTTTAACCACTGAGCCACCAGTGCTCCTTAGTATAGGTGCCACAGTAGACAAATAGTCAGTGAAAAATAATATGGAGTCTAAAACCAAACCTATATGTCTGTCTTTATAACACTGATGCCACTGCAAACCAGTGGTTAAGCATGAACCTTTCAGTAGTGAGTCTGGGTAATTTGATATTTATATGAAAAATAATGAATTTTAGCCCATCTCGTACCATCACAGAAGTCAATTTGAGATGACATTTATTTAATTTAAATGTAAAATATATAGCAATAAAGTTAGAAGAGACTAACCTAGGAGAATATGTATGTTCATAACACTGGGATAGACAAAGATTTCTTAAAAAAGATATAAACCACAGAAATCTACTTCCATAGTGATACTGCCTCGGAAACCCAAGGAGGGGTCACTATGAGTTGGGTCCGACTTGACAATACATAACAACAACAAATCATAATTATATAGTTAAATTGAGTAATTGGATTATACTGTATATTTTTTGCAAAAAGCATCCTCAAGTAAATAACACGCATACATATAATGGGTGAGAATGATGAAATATATAAAAAAGTTTTGGCATAGCTTGCCCATACATACCAAGTTCATGTTTCGTGACATTTCCAGAAGTGAATTTTGGCCTCAGTCACCCCCATTCAGTAGTGGAAAAATGTTACTTTTGATCATATTTGTACAGTAAAGGTATAAGCCATGGTCAAGAAGTCATGAATCAAGTTTGGTAGTATCCCAGTGATCATAACATAAACAGATGAAACTGCATTTGCTCCAGGGCAGTTTGCAGCGGGGCCTGATAGAACTGGAGTGCCTTGTAGCTAATCTGTGACCATTATGTCATGTTGGAGACAGGTTGGGCAGAAGGCTTCATGTGCAGCTGTCACAGCCTTAGCACAGGCTGGTCCTGCAGTGGACAGAGGCTGTTGCCTGCATGTACCTGGGTCCCACAGTACTGGCCCCGTGTGAAGCCAGGTGGCAGGACGTTGCAGGTGGGGCTGGTCAGAACCATTTTGTCTGAGTGAGGATATGGAACTCTCTAAGCCTACAGCTATCACGTCTGCCTTGTATCTGTGCAGGTGAGAGATTCAAATGACCTGAGTGTGGTGGCTGGCATCCAGACAGCAGGGTAGAATGCATGTCGCTACGGCACACCAGCTTCGCCTGCCTGAGTAGCCTTTCCAGGCTCAGGTGCACAGACTCACACACCTCCTGGGCTGGGGCTGGCAAGGGATATTTCCTGGGTGGGAAAAATGATGTTTTCCTGCATTGGAGAAAGTGGTTTGCAGAGCAGGGAAGGAATCCTGCCAGGAGAGGGGCTGCTTTAGAAACTCAGGGGTAGGCTGGTGAGATCTGCTACTGGGAACCAAACTTTCACATCAGCATGCACCAAGACAATGACTTAATATTAAATATGTTGCACAGAAAAAAATTGAAACTGAGGTCAGCAATATGTAAAAAAATATATATATATTGGTATAGCACACTTCCAGCCACTCCTCGGAAGGAAGGTTGGGCAATCTACTTCCGTAGTGATACCGCCTCAGAAACCCAAGGGGGGGTCACTATGAGTCGGGTCCGACTCGACAGCACATAACAACAACAACAACAGCACACTTATGATTATAAGGCATGGGGGGCGCACAGTATGCAAAACACATAATGCATGGTATTTGTGTAAAAATCTTGTATTAAACTTATCTGCTTTAAAAAATCAAAATATACTATTAAGAGGATGAAAAGGCAAGCCACAAAGTGACTGAGGATATTTGTAATACATATATCAAAGAATTTGTGTACAAAATAAATAACTACCAATCAGTAAGAAAATGATTGACATTCAAAACATGAGCAAAAGGTACTTCGCAAAAGAGAGTATACATTATGGCCCAAAAGTATATCAAAAGGTGCTAATAAAACTCATTAGTAAACAAATATTAAAATACAGTGGTACAGATCAGGGGTTATCAAACTTTTTAAAGGACCAGGCAGCAAGTTTTTTGGCTTTGTGTGCCATGTGATGTCTATTGCACTATTCAACTCTGCTCTTATAAAGTGAAAGCAGTCATAGACCATATATAAACAAAAGAGAGTGGCAATGTTTCAATAAAACTTTACAAAAACAGGTAGTGTGTTAGATTGATCTGCTGGCCATATATTGACAATCTCTGTTATAGACACTACTACATATTGATCATACTAGCTTAAAAGAAGTATTGGTGAGGAAGTTGAAAAACAAGAACTCTAATAACCTTCTGTTGTTGTTGTTGTTATGTGCCGTCAAGTCGGACCCGACTCATAGCGACCCCTCCTTGGGTTTCCGAGGCAGTATCACTACGGAAGTAGATTGCCCCATCTTCCTTCTGAGGAGTGGCTGGGGGGTTTGAACCGCCAGCCTTCTGGTTAGCAGTCAAGTGCCTTAGCCACTATGCTACCAGAGTGGGAGTGAAATTTGATAACAACCACTTGGAAAAGTGGCACTATTTACACAACCTGGTAAAACATATTTTACCTGGTATATATTTACCTGGTAAATAAATAATTTAAAAAATGTACCGTATACCCTATGAATGATCATTCTTTACTATATACTCTGCAAAGTGCATACATAAATACACAAAAAGAATTTCATGGCAATGTTATTTATAGTGGACAATAATTGAAATGGCCCCAAAAGTTTATCAACAGAATTGATCAATAAATTGTAGCAGCTTTAAACGATGAAATGTTCCACAGTAGTGAAGAACTACTGCTACATGGCAAGGACATGGATTAATTTTACAAACATATAAAGTCAGATTGAAAGAAACACTATATGTTTCCTTTTAAATTAAGGACAAAACTAATCTATATTTTAAAGCATCAGTTCTCAAAGTGTGATCCAAGGACATCTAGGAATCCCCAATATCACCATGAGAGAGGTACTGTGAGAGTATTGACTAGGTGTCATGAACTTTGTTTTTAACAATATAGCACATTGGTTCACATTCTGGAATAATCAGATGTGTATTGCTTGGTTTCCAGCTATATCCTGTAAAAATCTATTATATCTATATTATTTTCTTGACAGTATATTTGTCACTTTGACAGGAAGAATCCTGTCCATTTTCAACACTTCAGCCACCCTGGTGATGGTGATTATGGAGGTGTCCAAGTCGTGCATCAAGATGAGGCTGATGACCGCCCTGAGTGTCCCTATGGAGCATCTTGCTATAGGTATGCAAACCTGAAATGTTTGCTTGTCCTCTTTTATTCCCTAAACTCTGATACTCGTCAGTGAGAAACTCTGGGCAGCTTTTCATTTCAAGCTTCTTTAACTTTTAGGTTTTTTTAACTTTTAGTTTTCTATAATGCAAAACCTCCAAGTGTGTTGTTGTTGTTATGTGCCGTCGAGTCAGACCTGACTCATAGCGACCCCTGCTTGGGTTTCCGAGGTGGTATCACTATGGAAGTAGATTGCCCAACCTTCCTTCCAGGGAGTGGCTGGTAGGTTTGAGCCGCCAACTCATAGCAACCCTGTGTACAACAGAATGAAACACTACCTTATCCTGTGCCATCCTCAAAGTGTTGCTGTGCTTGAGCCCATCATTGCAGCCACTGTGTCAGTCTTTCTCATTGAAAGTCTTCCCCTTTTTTGGTGACCCTCTACATTACCAAGTATGATGTCCTTCTGCAGGGACTGGTCCCTTCTGATAACATGACCAAAGTATAGGAGACAAAGTCTAACTGGCCCTTTTCACTTCTAAGGAACATTCCAGCTGTATTTCTTCCAAGACAGATCTGGTTGTTCTTCTGACAGTCCATGGTATTTTCAATATTCTTTGCCAACACCAAATTCAAATGCATTGGTTCTTCTATCTTCTTTATTCATTGTCTAGTTTTCACATGCATATGAAGTTATTGAAAATACTATGACTTGGGTCAGGCAGACCTTAGTCTTCAACGTAGACATCTTTATTCTTTAACACTTTAAAAACCTTTTGCAGGAGATTTGCCCAGTGAAATAATAATGTTGTTTGATTTTTTGACTACTACTTCCATGGGCGTTGATTGTAGATTCAAGTAAAATTAAATCCATGACTTCAATCTTTTCTCCATTTATTATGTTGTTGCTTACTGGTCCATTTGTGAAGATTTTTGTTTTCCTTTAAGATGCTGGCATGTAATCCATAGTGAAGGGTGTAATTTTAGATCTTCATCAGTAAGTACTTCAAGTCATCTTCACTTTCAACAAACAAGGTTGTGTCATTTGTATATGGCAAGTTTTTAATGAGTCTGTCTGCAATCCTGATGCTGCATCCTTTTTCATATAGCCAACTTCTCCCATTATTTGCTTGGCAAACAGATTGAATAAGTGTGGTGAAAGGATACAACCCTGATACACACCTTTACTGATTTCTACAACATGCAGTATCCCCTTGTTCTGTTCCAGCAATTGCCTCTTGGCCTATGTACAGGTTCCTCATGAACACAATTAAGTGTTCTGGAATTCCTATTCTTCACAAAACCTGCATAGATAATTTTTTAAAAAAACTTTTGTTAATAGGTAGGATTATAATGTTTTGTCTAGACAATTCTAAATTGATGATGCTATTAATGTTATAAATGCCTGAAATTGTTTCTCATTTCTGAAATGCAAATCAGATCATTTAAAAGCTGTTGGTGCCACCTCATCCTCCACTCCATGAGGCTAATGTGACATAAATCCATTCATGATGTTACTTCTGCCTCTGTCTGCTTTTTCATCTCCCACTACTTATTCTCACCAACACATGGAACTCAATCCTAAAAGAAGAATAAGAATAACTCTACTCCCTGCTTTCCCAGCCTCTGAGCTTACATGTATCATGCACAGAATAGAATTTGTCTCATAAGACTGTACTTGTTTCTTTATTGGAATATCTCCCCGTAAGCAGCAAGTTTCTTGACAGCAGTGACTATCTTTTATCCTTTTATCTTGTACCTTTGTGTAATCAATGAATGAAGTTGAAATGAACTATGTTACCAAAGAAAAAATATAAAAATATTGGTTCTAACCTTAGTTATAGATAGCTATCTTTCTTAATTTTGAAATACAGGTTACTGAACCTACCTGCTTCTATAACATTGTTCCTAATTCTATGATTATGATAAGAAGACATAATAAGCTTTTAAGGCTGGAAAGAAATGAAAAGGCCTTATGATTTGAAAAGTAGGTGTTCCATGCCAGCTGAGCATCTTGCAGATAATAAGAGAATATTATGATCAATTTTGTCACAACATTTGAAAATTTAGGAGATATGTACAAATTACTATAAAAACACAACTTTTAAAAACAGATACAAGAAGAAATAGAAAGTAAATAGTCCTGTAACATTCAAGAAATTGAATATATAATCAGAGCCTTCCTCCAAAGAAATTCTAGGTCCATTTGGTTTTAATGGCAAGTTCTACCACACACTTATCTTCATATGTACTATTCCAAAGAAAAAGGGTCTGTAGTAGCACAGTACCTAAGGCATTTGACTGCTAAGCAGAAGATTGATGGTTCAAACCCACTAGCCACTCCATGAAAGGAAGATGGGGCAGTCAACTTTCATAAAGATTTACCACCTCGGAAACCCAGTGGGGGTCGCTATGAGTCAGAATAACCTTGATGGCAGTGAGTTTGGTTTTACTCGAAAGAAAGTAAAATATGTTATATCTCCTATCTCAATTTATGAAGCCAGCATAACTTTTATACCAAAATCTAGCAATAATAATATAAAAATAAAAACTACAGGACAGACTGACTTACTTTTGAACTTAGATGTAAAGTGTAAAGACCCTAAAAAAGATATTAGTTAAATAATTAAGCAGTAAATGAAGAGGCACATATGACTAATTTGGTTTTATATAAGGAACGTACATTTTAATATTAAAAAATAATTTACTACATAATTAGAATATGTAGAAAAATCATGTAATAATCTCAGTAGCTGAAAAAAATATTCTGACAAAATCAAGCAATCATTTATTATAAAAACTCATTACAAAATAGGAATATAAAGGATCTTCTTTAATATCATAAAGAATATCTATAAATATTTATAGCCAGTATCTTAGAAGTGAGATATTAAAAGTTTCCTTTTGAAATAATAAATGAGACAAGAACATCTGTTATCATTACTTCTATGCAACTTTGTGGAGATTCAAGGCCCTGTAGTAAGGCAAGAAAAGAAAAATGGATAAAGATTGGAAAAGAAGAAATAAAGCTTTCAGTGTTCACAGATAATATCACAGTATACATGTTGTTGTTGTTATGTGCCATCAAGTCAGACCCGACTCA
>NW_006921652.1:6553967-6560360 GCF_000298275.1 Orycteropus afer afer
CTCCGGGAATTGATGGAATACTCACTGAGATATTTCAACAAATGGTTGCCCCATTGGAGGCACTCACTTGGTTATGCCAAGAGATTTGGAAGACAGCTACTTGGCCAACTGACTGGAAGAGATCCATGCTTGTACCCATTCCAAAGAAAGGTAATCCCACAGAATGTGGAAATTATCAAACAATATTAATATCACACACAAATAAAGTCTTGCTGAAGATAATTCAAAAACAGTTACAGCAGTACATTAAGAGAGAAATGCAAGCTGGATTCAGAAGAGAATGTAGAATAAGGGATATCATTGCTGATGTCAGATAGATCTTGGCTGAAAGCAAAGAATACCAGAAAGATGTTTATTTGTGTTTTATTGACTATGTAAAAGCATTCGATTGTGTGGATCATAACAAATTATGGATGACATTTGAAAAGAATAGGAATCCCAGAACACTTAATTATGCTAATGAGGATCTTGTACACAGACCAGGAAGCTGTCATTTGCACAGAACAAGAGGATACTGCATGGTTTAAAATCAGGAAGGGAGTGTGTCGGTGGAATCCTTTTACCATACTTATTCAATCTGTATGCTGAGCAACTAATCTGAGAAGTTGGACTATATGAGGAAGAGTGTGGCATCAGGATTAGAGGAAGACTCACTAACATCCTGTGATATGTAGAAAACACAACTTTGCTTGCTGAAAGTGAAGATAACTTGAGCACTTGCTGGTGAAGATTAAAGACTACAGTCTGTAGTATGGATTACATCTCAACATAAAGAAAATGAAAATTCTCACAAATGCACCAATAAGCAGCATCATGGTAAATGGAGAAAAGATGGAAGTTGTCAAAGATTTCATATTGCTTGGTTCCACAGTCAGCACCAATGAAGCAGCAGTCAAGACATCAGAGAACATATTGCACTGGGCAAGTCTGCTGCCAAAGACCTCTTAAAATGCTGAAGAGCAAAGATGTCTCTTTGAGGACTAAGGTGCACCTAACCCAAGCCAAGGTATTTTCAGTCACCTTGTATGCATATGAAAGCTGGACAGTGAGTAAGGAAGACCAAAGAAGAGTTGATGCTTTTGAGTTGTGGTGCTGGAGAAGAATACTGAAAGTACTGTGGACTGGCCAGAAAAACTAACAAATCTGTCCTGGAAGAAGTGCAGCTAGGATGCTTCTTGGAAGCGAGAATGGCCAGACTTCGTCTCACCTACTTTGGTCATGTTGTTAGAAGGAACCATTCCCTGAAGAAGGATATCGTACATGGTAAAGTGGAAAGTCAGTGAAAAAGGGGGGAATGCCCTCAACAAGATAGAGGGATACAGTGGCTGCAACAATGGGCTCAGGTATAGCAAGGATTGTGAGGCTGACACAGGAGCAGACAGTGTTTCGTTCTGTTGTACCTAGGGTCACTGTGAGTCAGAGCTGACTTAATGGCACCTGAGAACAACAACAATTGCTGATGATCATATCTTCTCATATTTCTTAGCTTTCTGAATGTCCTCTTTGGTGAAGTATTTGTTAATGTCCTTTGCCTATGTTTTGATTGGGTTGTCTTTTTGTTGTTGAGTTGAAGTTTTCCGTGTATTTTAGAGATTAGTTTGATTATGATATGTCTTGGTGGATTTCTTTTGGGTCTATCCTGTGTGGAGTTTGTTAAGCTTCTTTGTTGGAAACCTCATCTGTCATGGTATTTGGGAAGTTTTATGCCAATATAGCTTCAAAAAACCTCAGTAGGTTTTTTTTTTTTCTTTTCCCCTTCTGGAATTCCTGTTATGCATAAATTATTCTTCTTGATGGTCCCCATATAACTCTTAGGCTTTTTTTTTTTTCCCCCCTGATTGTTCCACAGACAAATTAGCATCAAGGAATTTGTCCTCCATTTTGTTGATTCTTTCTTCCATTGATTCAGTTCTATATGTCCTTCCATTGAGTTTTCTAATATTTTATTATTAATCTTCTGAATTTCTAGTTGTTTTCATATGGTTTTTACTGACTTTGTCATTTTGTTCTTGGATTGTTTTCCTGAATTCTTCTAGGGATTATTTCTATATTTTCCTTGATCTTTGCGGATCCTATATATTAATCTTTTAAATTCCTTTTCAGGGTTATTCTCCAGAAGGCTCTCCATCCTTTTATCTTGCTCACTAGTTTGAGCCATTTTACCCTATTTCTCCATGTAGTTTGTTATTATCTGCTGTCTTTGAGGCAGTAAGATGTTACTTGCTTTATTTATAGATGTGTATGTCTTCCCTTACAGAATTGAGTGGAGATACAAGAGCATATCCCTTCCCTGATGTGAGGTGGCAATTGTTGATTGGTCAGAGTCCCTCCACAGCTCTTGTGGGACATCATGGTCCTCTGCATTGGTGTTAGTAGTATGTCCACTGGAGATCAGGGTAGGTTGTCTGCATGGCCACAGGTAGGTGGCACTATCGAAATGGATAGGGAATGCCTTCAATGTAGCTTAAATTAGTATCTCAGTAGGTGCGGGGATATCAAAGGGTCTCGGTGTGCATAGGAATCATACCTGCTAGTCTCTGGATGGGTAGGTAGGAATGAGTAGTGAGCTGCACTGGATGGGGTTGTGGGGGCTGCTTCCACTGGTCACCCCAAGGTGTACACAGTGAGCATACTAGCTGATCACCTAGTGGGGTAGGGGTTTCTGTGGGGATGGTGCCACCAGTCACCAGTCATACAGCTCAGTGAGTGCACCCCTGTTCAAGTGCATGGCACTAGGAGAAGAGTCGCTGACATGAGTCGCTGGGCTGAGAAGGGGGTGCTGTCTCCCAGCATGGGAGGTGGGGTAGTGAGGGGTGCCACGGTCATGAGCATGTGCAGGGGGTGGAGGAATGTGGAGCACTGTGGTCCACTAGCCTCCAATAGTGATGAGATGCACAGTGAATGCAATGAATGCTCTTCACTTTGTTTAGGCAGGGAGTACTCCCTCCTGACCCTGGATCCTGCTTGGTAGCACCAGGTGATGAAGGCTTTTTTGCTGGTTAGATATGCAGTATTGTTTGCATGGAAGCTTGCTGGGTAGGGGATCTGTAAGTGTTATTGTATGAATTTACTGTTCAGTGGGTATTACTTGTCCAAATGGTAATGTGCTTTTGTTAACTAGTAAAAAAAAAAAAAAAAAAACTATAGCTGCTTTTTACTAACTATCCACTGCCTTCAAATTAATGTTTTCTCTATTTTGTGTTGAGTATAATTATTGCCTGTAGTGTGGTAAGATCCGCTCTACCACTACTGGAAAAGGAACTCCTACTTCATCTGACTATACCATATTATATATACTCTACTCTAGCCATAGCAGCTTTCTTTTGGTTAGTGTTAACGTGACACTTCTGTAAAAATTAGCCCCTAATAACCACTGAAAGTGAAGAAGACTTGAAATACTTACTGATGAAGATCAAAGACTACAGCCTTCAGTACAGATTATATCTCAACATAAAACAAAAATCTTCATAATGGGACCAATAAGTAACATTGTAAAAAATGGAGAAAAGATTGGAGTTGTCAAAGATTTCATTTTACTTGGATCCACACTCAAAGCCTACAGGAGCAGAAATCAGGAAATCAAATGACATATTGCATTGAGTAAATCTCCTATAAAAGACCTTCTTAAGGTGTTAAAGAGCAAAGATGTAACTTTGAAGACTAACATGCACCTGACCCAAGCCATGGTCTTTTCGGTAACCTCATAAGCATATCAGAGCTACACAGTAAATAAGGAAGACCACAGAAGAATTGATGCATTAGAATTGTGGTGTTGATGAAGAATATTAAATGTACTGTGGACTGCAAAAAAATCTGTCTTGGAGTAAGTACAGCCATGATGCTACCTAGAAGGCAGGCTTGTCAGACTTAAGTAAATAATCAGCGAAAAAGAGGAATACCTTTAACAAGATGAATTAACACAGTGGCTGCAGCAGCAGGCTCAAGCATAACATCAGTTGTGCAGATGGTGCCAGACTAGGCAGTGTTTCATTCTGTTGTACGTGAGGTCCCTATGAGTGGAAACTACCTCAACAGTATCTACAGCTCTAGGGGCTGAGTGAAAGCCCCTAAACCTTGGGGTCCAGCTCTGCTTCCTGCTCCCGGCCCACTGGAGCTAGAGGCATTTCTTCACTCAGACAGCTGCTGGCTGCTGAGGCTGAAAAGCCCCAAGGTTGGCAAGTAAAAAGGTACAGTCCCGATGTTACCAAACCACATGGCAGGCCATTAATTCAAGTCCATAGCAAGTCCCAAGGTCGGCAGAACATGGCAGGTTGCTGAGCCATGATACAGCTACATGCAGGGTTCAAGTGTGCCATAAGCTAGAGACCTTTTCCAAAGCTGCTGCTTATATACAGGAAGCAGACCATATCCCAAAGGCAGCTACTCAGCTGCTTGTGGTAGACCCCACCACGGAGTTGATTGCGAGTCTCATCATGGGGAATAACTGCCACCAGCTGCCCAGCCACTCAACCAGGCCCAGCCAAGTTGACATACAAACTGAACTACCACAATATAATATACATATATTATGTATATAATGAAGTATAAAGATATGACAAGATAAAAGAGCTGAACAGAAGATTTTAAAGGGCTGCTTGAGAAGACAAAGTATTATAATGAAATGTATGAAGACCTGGAGTTAGAAAACCAAAAGAGAAGAACGCACTCAGCATTTCTCAAGCTGAAAGAACTGGGGGGAAAAAAATCAAGCCTCAAGTGGAAATATTGGAGGGCTAAATACTGAATAATGCAAGAAACATCAAAAGAGAATGGAAGGAATGCACAGTCACTGTACCAGAAAGAATTGGTCATTGTTCAGCTATTTCAGGGGGTATATATGATCAAGAACTGATGGCACTGAAGGAAGAAGTCCAATCTGCAGTGAAGGAATTGGCGAAAAACAAGGCTTCAGGAATTACAGAAAACCTACTGAGGTGTTTCAACAAATGGATCCAGCACTGGAGGTGCTTACTCATTTATGTCAAAGAATTTGGAAGACAACTACCTGACCAGCTGCCTGGAAAAGATCAATATTTTTGCCTATTCCAAAGAAAGGTGATCCAACAGAATAACAATATCATTAATACCACACTCAGGTAAAATTTTGCTGAAGATAACTCAAAAACCATTTCAACAGTATATTGGCAGGAAACTTCCAGATATTCAAGCTGGATTCAGAAGAGATATGGAATTAGGGATATCATTGCTAATGTGAGATGGATCTTGGTTGAAAGCAAAGAACACCAGAAAAATGTCTACCTGTGTTTTATTAACTATACAAAGGCATTTGACTATGAGGACCATAACAAGTTATAAATCACATCGCAAAGACTAGGAATTCCAGAACACTTAATTGTTCTTAACTAAGGAGCCTGTACGTAGACCAAGAGGCAGTCATCAGGAAGGGTGTGCATCATGGTTCTATCCTTTTACCATACTTATTCAGTCTGTATGCTGAGCAAATAATCTGAGAAGCTGGATGGACTACATGAAGAGGAACATGGCAACAGGATTGGAGGAAGACTCATTAACAACCTACGATAAGCAGATGACACAACCTGGTTTGCTGAAAGTGAACATGACTTGAAGCACTTACTGATGAAGATCAAAGACTACAGTCTTCAGTGTGGATCACACCTCAACATAAAGGCAACAAAAATCTTCACAACTGGACCAATAAGCAGCATCAGGATAAATGGAGATTGAAGTTGTCAGGGATTTCATTTTACTTGAATCAACAGTCCACACCCATGGAAGCAGCAGGCAAGAAATCAGGCACTGTATTGCACTGGGCAAATCCACTGCAAAAGACCTCTTTAAAATGTTAAGAACCAAAGATGTCACTTTGAAGACTGATGTGCTCCTAACCCAAGCCATGGTATTTTCAGTCACCTTACATGCATGTGAAAGCTGAACAATGAGTAAGGAGGAGAGAAGAAGAGTGATGCCTTTGAATTATGGTGTTGGTGAAGAATACTGAAAATACTATGGACTGCCAGGAGGACAAACAAATCTGTCCTGGAAGAAGTGCAGCTGCAATATTCCTCGGAACAGAAAATGGCCAGATTTCATCTCAACTACTTTGGTCATACTGTTAGAAGGGACCACACCCTGGAGAAGGATATCATGCTTGGTAAAGTAAAGGATCAGTGAAAAAAGGGGAGGAACCTCAATGAGATGGATCGACATAATAGCTGCAACGATAGGCTCAAGGATTGTGAGGATGGCACAGAACCAGGCAGTGTTTCGTTCTGTTGTCGGATCACTGTGAGCCACAGCCAACTTGACAGCACCTAACAACAACAAAATTCATAAGGTTTTCTTTGCTATTCATAAGGTTTTCCTTGCTGAAAGTGAGGATGACTTGAGGCACCTACTGATGAAGGTTGAAGA
>NW_006921652.1:6562040-6569135 GCF_000298275.1 Orycteropus afer afer
CACTTGAAACAGTTCCTTCGCAGTTGACCTAATATTATTATGAAAAGAACTGTAAAGACTCTAGATGTTATCATCTATCATTGAGGGTATCCCCTATGCTTGGCTGATAGGGGTTAGTCATCTCAGTCCAGCCAGGGATTTAAATAGGTAATGTTTAATAGGTTGAAGTTCTCTGAAAACTCAGTGTACCTTTGGTTTGTCTCCATTCCTCCAGCATGAGTTTTCTAGACTTTTAATTGAGAAGTAGGTCTTTTTCTTCTTGGTCCAAACTCCCCTTTAGAGATTTTGAGGTTATTAGCTCATTAGCCTTCCACCCATGCACCTTAAAATCTAGGACATTTATTGAGAGGAGACCAGTTATGTGTTTGTTATAGATGCTTTTCCCATTTAATTTGTTTGCTTTTAATCAATATAAATTATTTGTTATATACTCTGTTATATCATACACTAGTGAACTTGAAAATTCATTTAGGAGTATTAAAGGATGGGAGATACAGGAAGTAGCAAGTAAGACGAAAGTAGAGGATGTGAAGACAGGTACTGAGGGCCAGATTTCATGCTATAACCACCTAGTCACCAGTTCTTAGTCAGTATAGCCACCTTGGGCCAGGCCAAGAATGCACATTTCCCCTTTGGCCAGCCCACCTCAAGTTTCTAGCATTCCTCCTGCTTCCTCATTTGTGGTCCTTAGGGTCCTGAAACACTGTATTAATGGCACATTTCACCCTGTTTTGGGATATGAGACAAACTTTAAGCTTCTTACACCTCTAAATTGAAGCATAATGAATTATCTAGAGTCATGAGGGGTGACAATCAAGATCAGGACAAAGTTGGTTTATATGAGGTAGAGTTAGGACACACTTCTGCACTCCAGTTTCTTCATCATTTCTGACACCCCTTGTTCCTCCCACAGTGTTCTATACTTCTCTGCCACATATAGCAATCCTTTGCAACATCCAAACAGAATCACAGACCATACTCACTGTTATGTGGTTTATTAGGGAAATAACAGGCTGTAATTTAGAATCAGGATCAACTTGGAAATAACAGGAATGACGCAGGATCAGGATCAGGAAGCACACTGGCAAGGTTGGGAAAGGTCCTCAAAGTGGAGAGCATACCCCTCTTCTTTAATGCAGGTCAGCTTCCAGCCAGGGCAACTCTCTCAGCTGCTTTCCACCATCAGTCCTCTCTGTCATTGAGCCCCTCCACATCAGCCATTTGGCATCAGCTTCTCTCCCACCAGCCTCTCTGCCACTGACTAGCCCAGTTCATAGCCAGTGTAATAGCTCACTCAGCAGTTTGAGCTATTGCTCTTCCTACAACAGGTCTCCTCCACCAGATCACTCTGCTATTACATGCTCTGTTAGGCTATCCAGTGTTGGTTTCTTTGCTGCTAACTGGTCCAGCTGATGGCTACTGTAGCAGCTTGCTTAGCTACTCTCTGATGTGAAGCCTCTCTGCTGTCACCCTCTCTAATGTCAGTCTCACCACTGCTAATGGATCCAACTCATAGCCACTGTAGCAGCTTGCTCAGCTTTCTCAGCTGCTGCTCTTCTAGTGATAGCTCTTCACTATCAAGCCTCTTTTGCCACCAGGCCTTTTCATCTCTGGCTCTCTACCATTGGCCTCCCCGTCACTAACTAGCTCAGGTCACAGGCAGTGTAGCAGCTTATTCAGCTCTCTTAGCTGCTGTCTGTCATCAGGCCTCTGTGCTGTCAGGCCTCTCCACCACTAACTGGCCTAGCTCATAGTCAGTGTAGCAACTTCAAGACTACTGGACTCCCACATGGTTCTGCTCTGCCAATCCAGCTCTTAGCCAGTATCTCTCAACCAGGAGGTCTCTTCAAAACCTCTGCATTTCAGCTGTTTATATACAGGTGTACCTTGAAGATATTTCAGGCTCACTTTCAGACCACTGCAATAAAGTGAATATCTCAAATAAAGCAAATTACACAATTTTTTGTTTTCCTTGTGCATATAGCTTAGTGCCTAAGGCATTTGAACTGCTAACCAAAAGGCTAGCAGTTCAAACCCACCAGCTTCTCCTCAGAAGGAAGGTTGGTCAATCTACTTCCATAGTGATACGGCCTCGGAAACCGAAGGAGGGGTCGCTGTGAGTCAGATTCAACTTGATGGTAGTGAGGTTGAGGGGAGTGCATATAAAACTTATACTTACATTATACTGTAGTCTATTCAGTATGTTATGTTATTTCATAATACAACATTTTGAAAAAGTTTTAAATATTCTTAGAATTACTAAAATGTGACACATAGATATGAAGTGGGCACATGCTATTGGAAAAATGATGCCTATTGACTTGCTCGATCCAGGGTTGTCACAAACCTTCAATTTGTAAAAAACACAGTATCTGCAAAGTGCAATAAAGCAAAGTACAATAAGATAAGTTATGCCTGTATCCCAATCCCCATCAGTTACATGGTGGGCCTCCCTCACTGGAAAAAGTTCAGCCAATCCTTGATTAACCATAAGATGTCAGTCAATTGAAATCTTGTTAACAGACTAAAGTATCAAGCCATCAAATTGATTACAGCTTACACAGGAAGTATCAGTCAACCCAGGAAATACCCTGGGGTAAAAGTGACAGACCTTCTGGGGTGGAAAACAACCTTGAAGCCTCTCTGTTCAAGTTATTTCTCAAAAAAACTAGGGCAAATGTAGTAATTCCATAGGATTTAAGAGGATAATCTCTCAAGCTGTTTTCCAAAGAACCAAGGCAAAAAAACACATAAAGGAACTCATTGCACTGCAACTTCCCAGGTACACAGCAATTTCTTAGAAAAAGTCAACCTTGTGTTTGGGGCTCCTTTAGTTTACAGACTGTCACGGCAACCCCTTCAGACCATGAAAAGCTCTACTAGTTTCTTTCTATACATCGAATTCCACCAAAAACCCGTTGCCGTTGATTCCAACTCATAGCAACCCTGTAGGACAGGGTAGAACCTCCTTCCTTGTAGCGTTTCCAAGCCTGTAATCTTTAAGGAAGCACACGACCACCGTGTTCTCTGTGGAACAGCTGATAGGTTCTAACTGCTGACCTTTCAGTTAGCAGCTGAGTGCTTATATCCTCAGCCCTTACCAAGAATTGGCAAATGCCTCGGGAAGAAAATACCTAGCCATTGTCACCCCACCTAGGAAGGGCTTTTTCCTACCCAGTTACTTCATTAAAATACTCTTTAAGGATTATTGATTTTTTGTTCTAGTTGGTAAAACAATATATTGATATGCTGTGATATTCCACATCCTTCCCACAAATAAAAATAGGAATATGTTTATTTTTAGAAGAATAGAAATAAAGTACAAAGCCTCACTAAGAGTAATCATGTCCAAAATTTATGTCTCCATATCATTAATCTCTTTTTAAAAAAGTAGAGAATAGTAAGAGAAATTACTGCAAGTCCAATATCCAACATATGTAAATCAAAAATTATATCTGTATGTATTTATATACAGGTATTGTATATTATTTGCTTTTACCTTTTGAGCTGCATTGGCCTGGACTTAGTTGCAGATAAGTATTTGAAGAATTTTTTTTTCCTTGTTAATTTTAATCACAGTTCAGAGAATGTTGGAAATGAGTTTATTTTATTTTACAAAAAGGAAATGGAAACTAAAAATATTGAGTTGCCTAAGAGCCTAGATAAAGGAGTGAGATCAAAATTTAAACTGGAAACCAAATTGTCTCTCTCACCCATTCCAGTGTTAGTCCACGCTTGGTTAATCCACCATTGATGGTTATAGCTTTTTATTACTTACCAGTTGCCATATAGTCGATTCCAACTCATGGCAACGCATGTGTGTCAGAGTAGAACTGTGCTCCTTAGTGTTTTCAATGGCTGATTTTTTGGAAGTAGATTTCAAGGCCTTTCTTCCAAGAAGTCTTTAGATGAGCTAGAATTGCCACCTTTTGATTAGCAGTCAAATGCTTAACCATTTGCACCACTCAAGGACTCCAAAAAGTTAGCAATGGTTATCTTTTTAGCTAAATGACTAAACAATAGTTTGGAGTGAAAAACAAAAAATTCTACATAAGGTACTCTGATTGAATAAATCATGTATTTACCAAGTCAACAAGATAATAGAAACTCTAGCTTCAGAAACATATTTCCATACTTTCTTTGGTCACATTATCATTAATTAGGCAAAAAAATCATTATCTAATAGATTTCTTTTGTATCATTGCTAAAACTAAACTGATACTATATTTACTCTTTTGGCAATCTTGATTTGTGAAAGTATATTATTTTTTATTATCCATATACTGTTTAGTGGGAGCTCTGGTAGCGTAGTGCCTAAGGCACTTGACTGCTAACCAGAAGGCTAGCGGTTCAAACTCACCAGTCACTCCTTGGAAGGAAGGTTGGGCAATCTATTTCTGTAGTGATACCGCCTCAGAAACCGAAGGAGGGGTCGCTACGAGTCGGGTCTGACTCCACGGCACATAACAACAACAATGTACTGTTTAGTTCTAGAGTATAAGCTAGTGTATTACAATGATAAAATACATACAGTTTTCATAAAAGCAATTTTTCAAGTAAATGAATGTCAAATTCTCCCTGTGCCCAAAGATGAAAAATATTGAAGACTTAACAGAGCATAATTTAAGGTATGAAAACCAGTAATAAAGTATTATATTTGAAAAAGTGAAACAAAATTTTTAAAAGTAGAGTTGTGATAACTTTGTTTCCTGTGCTGGATGACAAATTTGGAAGGGGAATGAAATTCATGAGCTAAACAAACATGTTTCTTTGCTTTTTACATTTAAAATTTTGCCTTCAAAAAAGCAAGAACTATGCCCAAGTAAAAACAATTATTCTCTCAATGCCAAGTTTATTTTTTCATTTTTTAATTTACTTTAAATTTACCTTGAATGTGCACTAGTTTTTTGTTGTCATTGTTGGCTGATATATCTATGTGATCTTAGGTTGTATAACACATTAAATAATCTTATTATTATTATTCTACATGGTTGCTGACTAAATTTATATAGTATTATATTTCCAATGATGTGTCATCATCTATGATCAAAGTCTTTTAAGACTATATAGCAAATAAGTAACCAAAGAATTGTACATATGCAGGTATATTTCATTTTCAGCCATTCTGGCCTAGGAGTAAAATGGGGAAAACAGATAGTGATCACATATGTAAATGCATACTATAGTATGAATAAAAATTTCCATAGCTCATCTAATATCACAGGTTGATGTTTAGAAAAGGATCCATTATTTTACTTTTTTCTGGACTACAGGCATTATTAATATTTTCTTTGACTTGTTGTACTTTTTTAAATCTAACAAAATTAAATTCAACTTGAAAAAAATGGTAATTTGAAGTACCTAGTTCATGCTGTTATTATAAGTAATCTTACTCATGTAATTTACTCCTTTTGCACTGTGCACTGTACTTGTCAGAATACTCGCTTGGTTTAATGTATTTGATTAGTTTAAAGTACTTGTCTGAATTAGAACATTAAGCACTTCATGTCCAGCATGCCCAGTGATAGCTGTCCCTGCCTGTGACTCCTTCACTTCTTCTAGTGTGTAATAGAATTGTATGCAGTCATTGCTCCTATTCTTACTTTTTTGTTTGTTTGTTTTTAATATTTTCTTTGTGTGTGTTTTAGGTGAAAGTTTACATAGCAAATTAGATTCCCCTTTAACAATCTTTATGCAGATTGTTTTGTGTCATCAATTAGAGTTTTTGCAATGTGTTAGCATTTGTATTAATTCCATTCTATTCTGTTTCCATTGATCTAGCTTCCCTTCTCCTCCTTGCCTTCTCATCTTGACTTTTGGGTAACTGTTGAATGTTTGATCTCATATAGTTAATTGTTTACTCATAGGTAATGTCATTTATTTTATAAACCAGTCTATTATCTGGCTAAAAGGTGACTTGCAGAAATAGCTTCAATTCCAAGTTAAAAGGTATCTTAGAATATCTTAGTCTCGGGGTTCCTTTATTGTCTGTCAGTCTAGTAAGTCTGAACTTTTTAAGGAGTTTTATTTTTGTTCTACATTTTTCTCCATTTCTACCCAGGACCTTCTACTATATCCCTGGTCAGAACAGTCATTGGTGGTAGCTGAACACCATCTAGTTCTTTTGGTCACAGGCTAGATAAGACTGTGGTAGGCTATTAGTCCTGTGACCTAGTTTCTTCTTTGAGTCTTTGGTTTCCCTCATTCTCTTTTATTCCAGACAAGCACAGGCCAATAGTCATATCCTAGATGGCTGCTCACAAGCTGTTAAGGCCCTAATTACTATACGAAACTAGGATGTAGAATGTTGCCTTTATGAGCTGTTAGGCCAGTTAACTAAGTTGTCTCCTGAGGCTATGGTCTGAAGCCTTTTGACCCAGTAAACCAATCCCCTGAGTTGTTTGGATATATCTAGGAAGCCTAGATATGTAACTGTGTCCTCTGATTTGTTATATATGTGGATATATATATAGCACACACAAACATGCCTATGTATGTGCCTATAGACAGATACACCTATACATGCATGTGCATTTACTCACATATGCCTTAATATATACATATATGCATTAATATCTACTTCCATAACCACATACACATATTTTTTGGTTGTTTTTACTGTTGGCTGTAACAAACTTGTTTATCTTACAGTGTTTACTGAAATTGGCACTTTTCTTGTGTACATCTTAGTGTCTTTATTACGTCAGTCAGGGTATGTTCACTTCACTCGTGTTTGGGATTGCCCTTCCCATCCATCAACAAAAGTAACAAGTATCTACTATTTAGAAAGTAATTCCCCCTCTCTCTTCCTAGTAGCTATCAAAGAACTTTGTGTGTGTGTCTTTTCTTTACCTTTTATAATAGTGGGACAATACAATATTTGTCTTTTTGTGATTGAAAGTACCACGTTTGGTACATTGCCCATCTCTTCACCCAAATCAATACTTATCTCTGTCTATCTAACAGCGTTCCCTTCCCTCCCCTCCCACCAACAAAGAAAATTTCCTTCAATAGATAAACCTTTCCTTAACTTTTACAATAATGGACTAATACAATATTTGTCCTTTTATGATTGACTTATTTCACTCAGCATAA
>NW_006921652.1:6587027-6592143 GCF_000298275.1 Orycteropus afer afer
GTCAGATGCCTTAGTATGCCACCAGAGCTCCTATATATACATATATATGTATCTATGGCAAATATATGTTTGCATGTGTGTGTGTATACATACACACACACACACACACACACATAAAAACAAACTCTCTGCTAATGAGTCAGTTCTAACTCATAGCGACCCACATTGGGTTTCCGAGGTGGTAAATCTTCACAGAAATAGATTGCCCCATCTTCTTTCCTTGGAATACCTGGTGGATTTGAACCACCAGCCTTCTGGTTAGCAGTCTTAGCAACTATGCCACTAGAGCTCCATATGTGTGTGTGTGTATTTAAACATCATATAGAAATACCAATACCAGCATCTATAATATTTGTGTAGTTCTGACAAAATGTACTGGAATGTCTTCTGTGGTTTCATTTTTCTTTCTCCTTTATTTGAGTACACATTCATTCCATGATAATAAATTTGTTTTACTTTGTTATATTTAGTGGTGATTACACGTATATGAGAATTTTCAGAGTACTTTTAGCAGATATATAGTAAATTGTAGTGATTTTCAGCATATTGACTACTTTCTATTATATTGGTTTACTCTTTTATTATTTAATAAAAGACATTTTTGTTTATTCTCCTTTTTCTCTTAAATTTTGAGATTTAGATATTGATAACATGGGC
This sequence comes from Orycteropus afer afer, assembly GCF_000298275.1. Classification (NCBI taxonomy): domain Eukaryota; kingdom Metazoa; phylum Chordata; class Mammalia; order Tubulidentata; family Orycteropodidae; genus Orycteropus; species Orycteropus afer. Next base: position 6,587,685 of record NW_006921652.1, read on the forward strand.
TTTAGGTTTTAAAATAAATGTTGGCTATCAAAAATTCAAAGTAAATTAGTTTGAAATAAAACCAGAAATGTACTATTGTTCCATAAATATTGAGCATCTAATATGTGCTGGTCACTTTTCTGTAAGAGCAGTTCTTTAGATTTCTTTACAAATCATGATATTTAAATGCCAAATCTTTAGAGATGAACACACACAAAAATCATTTTTCTCCACTCACCATCATTGCCTAGTTAATCTTTAGGTAGCTCTTTATGATGGAGATATAACTGGTTTTTAAGTCTGCCTTAGGTTCTAGTTACAGTTATACTGAATCTTTAGCATAACTTTGCATAAGCCATTTGATTTTCTTAGGCTTCAGTTTCTCATATAGAAATCACAGAGGCCTATCATTTGTGCCTTAGGGGCCTGCACTCAACAGTGAAGAAATCCAGAGCAGGGAGTAATATGTTCATGTGCACAAAGTCAGCTTAATGATATTCCTGGCTAACCTTCCTAAGGCTTCTTTGCTGGCAGCTTAATGATATTCCTGGCTACCGTTCCTAAGGCTCCTTTGCTGGCTCTTCTTCCCTACCTTTAAATATTGCAGAGCCACAGGACTCAGTTCTCTGATATCCTCCCCTCTATATTCTATTCTTATTCCCTAGGCAGAGTCACTCAGTTTAATGGCTCTAGACTTATTTGTTTAAATGCCTCTACTTGTTTGTCTAATAGGTATTTCAAAGTTAACTGAAACAGAACTCCTGGTTTTTATCATAAAAATAACACTTTCCTTGCCTCTGTAAATGACTCTTAGCATTTACACAGTATTCAGTTCCAAAGCCAAGAGGCATTCTTGAGTCTTAGCATCATATCCTTCACTCAATCCATCAGCATTTCCTGCCACTTCAACCTTTAAAGTATATCAGGAACCTGATCACTTCTCACTTCCTCTACCTCTACCACCTTAGTCATAACCATCATCTTCTCTTGCCTATGATACTGCAATAGCTTCTTAACTGATACCCTATTTCCTCCTTTGCCCTCCTTTATTTCATTCTTCACACAGCAACTAGAGTAATTCTCTGAGAACTCATGTCAGTGTTGTTTACTACTCAAAACCCTCCAGTGGCTTCCCATAACATCCTTCACTGACTTCATTTTCTACTGTTTTTCTTCTCACTCATTCCCCAGAGGAGCTCTGGTGGTGTAGTGCATAAGGCATTTGACTGCTAACCAGAAGGCTGGAGGTTCAAACCCACCAGGCACTCCTCAGAAGGAAGGTTGGGCAATCTACTTTCATAGAGATATGGCCTCGGAACGCCAAGATAGGTCGCTATGAGTCAGGTCTGACTCGATGGCACATAACAACAACAATGTTCCCCAGAGCTATACCATTCTTTTGATGTTTTTCCAGTACCTAGCATATTAGGGCCTTAGCGAATTTAAAGATATTTGCTGTTTTCTCTCCCCTAAAGTGGATTTTTCTTCATAGTATTAACACTGCAGGAAATTAGATAATATGTGTGAGTGTATGTGTCTGTGTGTGTGAGAGAGAGAGAGATAGAGAGAGATTGAGTGTCTGTTTGTGGGTCTTTCTTACCCAACAGCATATACACCTTATAAAAGCAGAGACTGTCTGCTTGTCTACTACTGTGTCTTACGTGTTCACTGTTATCTCTGGAACCTAGGACAGTGCTTGATCTTGATTGACAATATGAGTGAAATTGATGAAAATATGACTTGTTTTATATATTGCCATTCAAATATTGTTTTGTAGGTTCATCATCAGGAAATACTAGAGAGGGTCATATTTCCAATTGGTTCATGGGAAAATGGAAATCATTACAGATATTTATAAAAATTTGTCATAATGGAAGGATTTATGAAATACTGTGTTTCTTATACACTATAATGCAACAACGCAATGCCATCAAGTCATATCTCTTAGTGACCTCTCCTTGGGTTTCCAAGGTGGTATCACTATGGAAGTAGATTGCCCAACCTGCCTTCCAAGGAGTGGCTGGTGGGCTTGAACCTCTAGCCTTCTGGTTAATGGTCAAATGCCTTACCTAATTTCTTATTACGTACACCTCATTAAAATCAGAATGTTTTTGAAAGTGTCTATTTTAAAATATAATATCACACAAAAAGCTGGTGTGGTATGCATATCTAGGTTCATGATTAGATCTCAAAGATCCCCATTAGTAAATAATTAACAACAATGAAAAAAAAGAAAGGATTTTGAGGCCTAGTGAGTTACAGAACATGCCATTTGTGAGAAAGTTTGATATAAATCTTTTATGAATGAACTCTGAATAAATAATTCTATATGATTGATAGGAAAAAAAACCTGGGTGGAAGTTGGCATTGTCCTTGAGAGTTATTTCAAATGCTCTTATGCCCCATGAGCTGTACATAGTTGCCACTTAGTTTTGACACAGGATTATATGAAAAACATATTGCCTTACTGTGAAATAACTGATTTTTTAAAATGGGATATGCATAGCCAAGTATTAGAAAATATTCTATAAATATATAAAGTATGACTGAGGAAATATTTAGCCAAAATTGTATATATTATTGAAGGAAAAATTAAGCATTTAGTCTTAATTGGCAATTACTTATAGTAGCACCTAGAATTTCTGAGAATGAATTGTTTTATTTTATGATGTGGACACAGATTTGGTTCATAGGACTTGCCTAGAGTCACACAGTAATAAACTCAAATTCTGACTCAGTTCTTTTGAATACCAAACCTGAGCCCCTTCCCCAACATAATGCTAAGAATGATCTAAAGTTTAAAAACTTAGATGAGCATAGATCCAAGACACAGTGGCATCTATCTCTTAAGCATTTACGAAGAACTCTGAGTGTTCCTTTTTGACCCGAGTGATGGATGGACTAGAGCTAAGTGTCTTATGATGCTGAACAGTCTGTATTTCAGGAACCTGATTCCAGTTGGGTCTGATTAATATGATTGTCAGATTTTCATTGTTTCCTGGGGAAGTAATATGAATCGTTAATGGCAGGAAATTCTAACATATTTCAGTCTTAGGCTTATGTAAAAAGACTCAATGAGTACTTTGATTATTAACTTTATTGTGAGTGGAAAGCAATTTGAGCACATTGACAATCGTTTCAACCTAATGAGAGTTGGCCTTCTGTGGGATATATCCAATAGAAAAACTGCCTTCCAAAAGACAGGCTTTTAAAAAACATTAGGGTAAGATTTATGGCCATTAAAAAAAAAGAAAAAGTAGTAAGCATTAGCATTAACTCAAGAAAGTTAATGATCAGTCCAGAAGTTATTAGAAATACTTTTCTACTCCAGTCAATGAGAATTTTAAACCTTGGTTTTATACTGCAAATGACTCTTACAAGTTTTTAATAAACAATCATTTTCTTAGAAAATACTAAAGATAGCAAAAACAAGTGTCTTTTTTCCTATTAAATAGAAAAGTATAAAAATATCCCGTTGTTTTAAAAACTCAGGTAAAAGCTTAATTTAAAAAGTTTTTGAAAGAAAAAGCTGATGATCTAGTAGATAGATTAAGCTATGAAAGTACAGTTGAATATCACCTTCTAAAATACACCCTTATAGGTGCTATGTGAAAGATAATAAAAAGTAAGAAAAATCTCATGCCCTTAAAGCAGTGTATTTGACAGTGATAGAGATAACACACATAGGTATACATTGTATATATTCTGAAAATTTAGATGACAGTACAAGAAACTGTGGTAAGTTACAAATGTTGTTACTGTCAAGTCTGCTCCAACTCATGGCGACTATGTATAATAGCACAAAGTGTTGCCCAGTTCTGTGCCAAATGGTAGATGTAGACAGTAAATTCTGGAGGTATTTCCCTATGATTATCTGAGATGCCTTCCTGAAAGAGGTATGATTTGAACTTAAACAGGCAGTGCAGAGTTAGGAGACTATCTTTGGCAAAAAGTCAATGAGCAATTAATTGTCTATCACTGGGAAAGAACCAACAAATATTCCCGTAGAGTAGAAATAAAAGGGCTGCAAGAAAGTCGGGACTGAAATTAATGAGGTCCTTGAAGGAGATGAAAGTTAAAAAATTTTGTGGTCAGAATACTTAATTTTATTAACAAATTAACTGCTATGTAAGCTCAACTTGTCTAAATTTTTTTTTTTAATGTGTGCTTTTACATATGATATACTATCTTTTCTGTTTGTGCTCATTGTCTCATGAAAATCTGGCTATTCTGTGATTTCTATTTATCATCCAGAAAAAAATAAAGTACATTTAAAATTTAAAAAAGAAAAGAAAAGAAAAGAAAACTTTGGAACTGGTTACATAAGATATTACTTTTCATAATTTCCAGTGATGACTTTATTGATTTAATTATGTTTGTTTTAAATTAATTGCAAGTTTGGTCTCTAAATTAGTGAAAAAGCACCAACTCATGTAGTTTCTTGTGGTCTATGTTGTACTCCTACACCTGTCTTTTTTTT
>NW_006921652.1:6592373-6601769 GCF_000298275.1 Orycteropus afer afer
ATAATACTATTATTTGTCCTTTTGTGATTGACTTATTTCACTCAGCATGGTCTCCTCCAGTTCATTCATGTTATGTGGTGTTTTGCAGATTATACATTATCCTTTACTGTTGCATAGTATTCCATTGTGTATGTACCATAGTTTGGTTATCCATTTTTCTATTGATGGGCACGTAGGTTGTTTCCATCTTTTTGCTATTGAAAATAGTGTTCTGATGAACATGGATGTACATATATCTGTTCTTGTACTGGCTCTCACTTCTTTAGGATATGTACCTAGTAATGGGATTGCTGGGTCAAATGGTATTTCTAATTCCAGCTTTTTAAGGAAGGAAGATGGGGCAATCTACTTCCATAATGATACTGCCTCGGAAACCCAAGGAGGGGTCGCTATGAGTCAGGCCTGACTCGATGGCACATAACAACAACAACAACAAGGAATTGCCATACTGCTTTCCACAGTGGTTGTATCATTTTACAGTCCCACCAGGAGTGTATGAGAGTCCCAATCTCTCCACATCCTCACCAGCATTTGTTATTTTCTGTCTTACTGAACTTTGCCATTAGTGTTGGGCCCAGATAGTATCTCATTGTTGTTTGGATTTGCATCTCTCTGATGGCTAATGATAATGAGCATTTCTTCATGTATTTGCTGGCTGCCTGAGTATCCTCTTTGGTGAAATGTCTATTCATGTCTTCTGTCCTTCGTTTAATTGTATTGTTAATCTTTTTGTTGTTGAGATGTTGGAGTTTTCTATAAATTTTACAGATAAGTCCCTTGTCAGATGTGTTGTTGCCGAATATTCTTTTCCCAAACTGTAGGTTCTGTTTTGACTCTTTTGGAGAAGTCTTTGGAAGCACATAAAAATTTAATTTTTAGAAGGTCCCAATCATCTGGTTTCTCTTCTGCTGTTTATGCATTTGAGTTATGCTTGACAGTCTATTTATGCCATAAATTAGGGCCCCTAAACTTGACCCTTTTTCCCTTGAGGAATTTTATAGTTTTAGGTTTTACATTTAAGCCTTTGATCCATCTGGAGTTAATTTTTGTGAATGGTGTGAGGTACAGATCTTGTTTCATTTTTATGCAAATGTATATCCAGGTTTGCCAGCACCATTTGTTAAAGAGACTATCTCTTCCCCATTTAATGGATTTTAGTCCTTTGTCAAAAATCACTTGACTATAGGTCAACGAATCTATTTCTGGGTTCTTGGTTCTATCCCACTGGTCTATGTATCTGTCATCGTATCACTTCAGTACCAGGCTGTTTTGACTACTGTGGCTGTATAGTACATTTTGAGATCCAGGAGTGTGAGACCTCCTACTTCATTTTTCTTCTTCAGTAGTGCTTTGCTTATTTGAGGTCTCTTTCCATATAAAATTGTTGTTGTTGTTATGTGCTTTTGTGTCAAACCTGACTCATAGTGACCCCTCCTTGGGTTTCTAAGGCAGTATAACTACAGAAGTTTTTCCATATCCTTAAAGAGTGATGATGGGCTCTGGATTGGGATTGCATTGAATGTATAGATTGCATTGGGTAATATTGACATTTTCACAATGTTCAATATTCCTATCCATGAACATGGTATGTTCTTCCATTTATGTAGATCTCTTATGTTTCTTGGAGTAGTGATTTGTAGTTTTCTTTGTACATCTCTTTTGTGTCCCTAGTGAGATTTATTCCCAAGTATTTTATTTTTTTGGTACCAATTGTAAATGGTCTTGATTTCCTTATTTCCTTTTCAGTAATATCTTTGCTGATGTAGAGAAATCCAACTGATTTTTGTATGTTGATCTTATATCCCACCACTATACTAAAATAAAAACTGCCATAAAAGACAAGGAAGGACATTACATAATGATTAAAGGATCAATTGAACAAGAGGACATAACAATAATAAATATATATGCACCCAGTGAAAGAGCCCCAAAATGCATAAACTAGACTCTAACAGAACTGAAAAGACAAATAGATGACTCTACAGTCATAATAGACTTTAATACACCACTTTTAAGCACAGATAGAACAATTGGAAAGAAACTCAACAAAGACACAGAAGAGCTAAACAATACAATCCACCAACTTTACCTTACAGACATCTACAGAGCACTTTTCCCAACAACAGCACAGTACACGTTCTTTTCCAGTGTACATGGAACATTCTTCAGGATAGACCATATGTTAGGCCACAATGCAAGCCTCAATAAATTTAAAACATTGAAATACTACAAATCATCTTCTCAGATCACAATGTTGTAAAATTAAAAATTAGCAATAGGAAGATGAACGGAAAAAGAGCAAACACCCTACTTGAAAATGATTGGGTAATAGAAGAAATAAAAAATTAAATTAACAAATTCCTTGACTCAGATGATAATGAAAACACAACATACCAAAATCTGTGGGTCACAGCAAAAGCAGTGATGAGAGGCCAGTTTATAGCAATAAATGCACACATCAAAAAAGAAGAACCAGCCAAAATCAATACCTCAACCCAACCTCTCCAACAATTAGAAAAAAAGCAGCAAAAAAAAAAAAGGTGTACAGTCACTAGAAGAAAAGAAATAAAGATTTGCACAGAAATAAATAAAACAGAAAATGGAAAGACAATAGAAAAAAAATAAACAAGACTAGAAGTTGGTTCTTTGAAAAAATTAATAAAATCGACAAACCCCTGGCAAATTTAACAAAGGAAAAGAGAGAAAGAATACAAATAACACGAATAAGAAAGGAGTTGCCACAATAGAACCAACAGAAATTACACATGTCTTTTTCTGAAAATAGTATATTCTTTTAGGAAAGGAGAGAAACTATTAGAGCCAAAAAGAAAACCTTCCCTCTGTAAGGCAGATGGAAATATGTACATGGAGCTGGAATTTTTGTTTTTCTTTTTTTGAATAAATTTCAGAATAAATTTCCCTGCTTTTCCTGTTTGGAATATAGAAATGTCAGGATTTTTTTTCTGTGTGTGTATGTATGTATTCATTTGTTCATTTATTATGAAATGGCTTGCCATTTTTTAGGTATTATGTGAGATTAGAATACATAGATGAGGTATGTATCTGAGTTTCACTGTAGATATTTTCCAGGCTAATAGAGAATGAGGAACCATCTTCTGAAACTTTTTAAGTTATATAAATGTCTCCTGTTTTCTGAAACTGCTTCTTCATTTTTCTTTTTTAAAAAGTGACTCTCCCTTTTAATCATTATAGCATGACAATTGCAGTCTTTTAACCAATATTTTGGTACATAAACTATACTTGAGTCTCTGTTAACTCCTTTGGTTCTGTTTATGTGCTTGTTTTTAAAGCCTAGCATTAATTTACTTGAGAATTTATAAAGCAGCCATTGAAGGAGTTTCCAGTAGCAAACAATTAAGATGAAGTTTAACCTTTCAATAATCCTGTTTTGTTCAGGGCAAAGTGAAAAAAGATAAGACTCTTTGGTACCTGAAGCAAACATGCATTAAAACGACAGAGAAAAAGCCTTTAAATCTCAAATAACTGGGGGAGGAAAAAATGAAAGAAAATAAATAACAATAAGGGAAACAAGTGGAATGCTAATACTTGAGGAATCTTAAAGTATATAGAATTTCAGGGTACTGTTCTTGCCACTTTTCTGTAAATTTGAATTTGTTTGAAAAGTTTCCAAAAATAAATATCAAATCACCAGTCATCTTTTCTTCATTAAAAGATGGAGAATAACTTTGAAATTGATCACCACCCCCATTTTTTTGGTTCCTCCTTTCTTGATGTCCAACTTTATTGCACTTGCATGAATTAAACAGGTTGGTGACCACTGCCAGTTGAGTGAGAAAAGATCTTCCCATGAATCATCACTGCAGCTTTGTTCATGTGCAGCTTCCTTCATACATCTAAGTCGTCCAGTTTGTTTCTCTCGGTTTGAAGTTCCTTTTCCATCAAAAGGTCAGATTTGGGTTAATTACCCCAAATGCACAATCAATTGTACAATCTTTTTTCCACTTCTTAATCACTGTTGAATTATGAACCTAATTAACTGTGTGCTTGTACTCTTGCACTGCATCCAGAATTCATACTGTAGGAAAGGTTGCAAAAAAAGAAAAGAGAGAAGAGATATTAGTAACAAGGAATGTCATTAACATCTGACACTGGGCCTGGCAAGCAATAAGTGTTCCATGCTTCTTTCTTGAACAAATGATGAGTGAATGACTGGCTAACATTAATCCCTTGCCACCAACCCATCATTAGGCTAAGAACTTATCGAGCATTACCTATGAATGCACACAACAGCTTCATTGTTCTTATCTCTCTTTTACAAATGGGAAACTTAAGCAAACACTAAAGTGGCTGAGCTGGGATTCTCATGTTAGAATCCTGACTCTTTCTGCTTTTAGTCACTATCCTCATTGGATAAATATGTTCAGTAATAGCATTTAGACCTATAGAATTTTTACTTTTTTACATGTTCAGCCCATAGGAGAAGTATTTCTTTTCTTAATTAATTTTTAAATAATCTTGGCTGAGGAGAGAGAATCTCCCTATTCTTGGTTTTCTAATGAAAACTGCCCTGTCCAATATGATAACCACTAGCCACATGTGGTAATTTATGTTTAAATTATTCAAAGTTAAATAACATTAAAAATTCAAGTTTTTAGCTAACATAGTCACATTTCAGTTACCCAATAGCTGTATGTGGCTAGTGACTACTGAATTGGACAGCATGGAAATAGAACATTCCCGTCATCTCGGAAAGTGCTGCTAGACGGCATTATAAAGAGTTTAGGGTTTTCAGCCGAAGCTCTTGAAAGTAACACTAGTTCAAACTTATCCTGGAATCTGGATTCCATGATTACCACAGGTTTCAAGCAGTCACACTTTTTATTTTTCTGTAAGTTACCAACTAAAGTAAGGTATTTGTAATTAATTCCTGTTGATCAACAAATAATGATGAAGATGAAGATGAAGATAAAGAAAATTAATTGGCACAAATGCAAAATGTTATGCAATACTAGAAAGAACAAATGTTTAAAAAACTTGTAACATTTGTAAAGCATTTAAATATAAAATAAATAATTGCTACTTTGTAGGAATCTGTTGATTAGGAATTACTAATTTTATTTTGTTCACTGTATCACAATAAAGTGGAAGGTACACAGAAAAAAATAATCTTTTTAAATATAACTTATGAAATAGTTCAAACACAAAATATATTATAAAATCTCATAATTGTTTTAAATTATAAAATGAGCAATTAGCTATGTATTTCATAGTTGTTCCATAAAGGAATTTATAAATGGTACATTTAGTCTCATTATTACAGAAACATGCTTTTTTAAAATCCAGTCAGTAAGTTTGCCTGAACCATTGTCCTCAGTACTATCCTTACTGATGTTAGAAAGCATAGACCCTGGGCAAGAACTTCACCTCTTTGGGCTCATAGTGATTATCTGTTGCCTGGAGGAGCTGGGCTAGTTGCTCCGTAAGATCATCCCTGGTATTTATGTTCTGTGATTCATCGTGCAGATAGAGGAGTTTTGAGCCTAAAGGTCCACTGTCTGAGACTTTGGCTGTTTTCATCCATTAGAATAGATGTGAAAATATGAAGTTGAATGAGTAGACTTATAGGAAAATTTAAATCTGTACATAACCTAAATGATATTACTAAATCCACATACAACCTAAGTTATGTTATTATTATTATTATTATTTTGCTTATTTTCCCAATTGAAAAGAAAAGTGAAGAACAGGATTATTTAGCCTAGAAAAAATCTAAGGCTTGACTTAATACCTACTTTGTAGAAAATCTCATAAGTACCATTTCCCATCTTCACAGAAAATATTCTTATTTTTCAGTAAAGAATATATTTATCTAAAGCCTATCTCTGTCCCTACCTGTAGACTCTGCCTTCTTAAGGGCAAAAATGTGTAACTTCTTATGTGTTTTATGCTCCATATCTGCTTTGAGACAGAACATAGTGAAATACCCAGTTAGTAATTGCTGGATGAATGAATGAACTTTTGTCATTTAAAAAAAAAGTTGCTTCTGACACAGGCATATTAGAACATTGTACACCAGCACTGCTTTGCCACCAGGTAATCATGATCAGCCAATTGCTTTAGATGTTTGCTGCCTGGATAGTTTTGCATTACCTGTAGAATGTCTTATATAGGAACGGTGCCCAAACATTTAACTAATGAAATAATGTTGTTGTTGTTAGGTACCATTGAGTCAGCTCTCACTCATAGTGACCTTGTATACAACAGAGCAAAACACTGCCCGGTTCTGTGTCAGTCTCACAATCCTTGCTACACCTGAGCCCATTGTTGGAGCCACTGTGTCAATCCATCTCATTGAGGGCATTCCCCTTTTTCATTGACCCTCCACTTTACCAAGCATGATATCCTTCTTCAGGGAACGGTGCCTTCTGACAACATGACCAAAGTAGGTGAAACAGAGTCTGGCCATTCTTGCTTCCAAGGAACACTCTGGCTGCACTTCTTCCAGGACAGATCTGTTAGTTCTTCTGGTAGTCCATGATACTTTAAGTATTCATCGCCAACACCACAACTCAAAAGCATCAACTCTTCTTCTACCTTCTTTATTCATTACCCAGCTTGCACATGCAAATGAGGTGATTGAAAATCCCATGGCTTGGGTTAGGCACACCTTAGTCTCCAAAGAGACATCTTTGCTCTTCAGCACTTTAAAGAGGTCTTCTGCAGCAGATTTGCCCAGTGCAATATGTCATCTGATTTCTTAACTGCTACTTCCATTGATTGTTATTGATTGTGGAACCAAGTAATATGAAGTCTATGACAACTTCCATCTTTTCTCCATTTATGATGATACTGCTTATGGTCCAGTTGTGAGGATTTTAATTTTCTTTATGTAGAGATGTAATCCATACTGTAAACTGTAGTCTTTAATCTTCATCAGTAAGTGCTTCAAGTCATCTTCACTTTCAGCAAGCAAAGTTGTGTCATCTGCATATCACAGGTTGTTAATGAGTCATCCTCCAATCCTGATGCCACACTTTTCTTCATATAGTTCAGCTTCTCAGATTATTTACAAGGTATGCAGAGTGAATAAGTATAATTGAAAAGATACAACAACCCTGACACACTCCCTTACTGATTTTAAACCATGAAGTATCCCCTCATTCTGTTCGAATGACAGCCTCCTGGTCTATGAACAGGTTCCTCATGAACAAAATTCAGTATTCTGGAATTCTCATTCTTCTAAATATTATCCATAATTTGTTATGATCCACACCACACAATCAAATGCTTTTGCATAGTCAATAAAACACAACTAAACATCTGTCTGGCATTCTGTGCTTTTAGCCAAGATCCATCTGGCATCAGCAATGATGTCCCTCATTCCACGTCCTCTTCTGAATTCAGCTTGCATTTCTGGAAGTTCTCTCAGTATACTGCTGTAACCGTTTTTGAATTATCTTCAGCAAGATTTTACTTGCATGTGGTATTAATGATACTGTTTGATAATTTCCACATTCTGTGGAATCTCCTTTCTTTTGAATAAGTACAAGTTTGGATCTCTTCCATTCATTTGGCCAGATATCTGTCTTCCAAATTTCTTGGCATAGATGAGTGAGTGCCTCCAGCGTGGCATCCTTTTGTTGAAATATCTCAGTGGGTAGTCTGTCAATTCCTGAAGCCTTGTTCTTTGCCAATGCCTTCAGTGCAGCTTTGACTTCTTCCTTCAGTACCACTGGTTCTTTATCATATGCTACCTCCTGAAATAGCTGAACATTGACAATTCTTTTTTGTATATTGATTCTGTGTATTTCTTCCATCTTCTATTGATGCTTCCTGCATCATTCAATATTTTGCCCATAAAATCTTTCAGTATTGCAACTCGAGGCTTGAATTTTTTCTTCAATTCTTTCAGCTTAAGAAAAGACAAATGTGTTTTCTCTTTTGTTTTTTTTAACTCCAGGTCCTTGCACATTGCATTATAGTAATTGTCTTTGTCTTCTCGAGTTGTTCTTTAAAATCTTCTGTTCTGCTCTTTTATCTTGTTATTTCTTCCACTTTCTTTAGCTATCCTTGTTCAAGAGCAAGTTTCAGAGTCTCTTCTGACATCCATTTTGTTTTTTTCTTCCTTTCCTGTGTTTTTAATGACCTTTTGCCTTTTTCATGGATGATATTCTTGATGTCATCCCACAATTCCTCTCATTCAGTCATTGTTGTTCAGTGGTGAACAACAAATTCAGGAGGTAAAATTTAGGAGGGATATAATCAAGGTCATATTTTTACTCTCTTGGAGTTGTTTTAATTGTCTTCAGCTTCAACTTGAACTTGCATGTGAGCAGTTGATGGTCTGTTCCACAGTCAACTGCTGGCCTAGCTTTGACTGAAGGTATTGAGCTTCTCCATCACCTCTTTCCACAGATGTAGTTGATCTGATTCCTGTGTATTCCATCTAGTGAAGTTCACATGCATAGCCACCATTTATGTTGTTGAAAAAACATATTTACAATGAATAAGTCATTGGTCTTCCAAAATTCTATCATGCAATTCCCAGCATCATTTCTATAACCAAGGCCATCTTTTCCAACTACTGGTGATTCTTCTTTGTTTCCAACTTTTGCATTCCAATCACCGGTAATAATCAACACATCTTGATTGCATGTTTGGTTAATTTCAAACTGCAGAAGTTGGTAAAAATCTTCAATAGCCTGGTCTTTGGTTTTGGTGGTTGGTGCATAAATTTGAATAATAGTAGTATTAACTGGTGTTCCTTATAGGCTGTTCTGGTTACCTAGTTCCTCTTTAACAGAAAATACCACAAATGGGATGGCCTTAACAAACAGGAGTTTATTCTCTTACGGTTCAGGAGGCTAGAAGTCCAAGTTCAAAGTGCCAAGTTCCAGGGGCTGTGTGAAAGCCCCTCAACCTTGGGTTTCAGCTCTGCCTCTTGCTCCTGGCCCACTGAAGCTAGAAGCATCTGTTCACTCAGGCAGCTACTGGCTGCTGAGGCTAACAAGCCCAAGGTCAACAAATAAAATGGCACAGTCCCGATGTTACCAAACCACACAGCAGGCCATTAATTCAACTCCATTGAAAGTCCCAAGGTCAGTAGAGCATGGGAGGCTGCTGAACAACAACGCAGCTACATGCAGGGTCCAAACATGCTATAGACTAGAGACTGTTTCCAAAGCTGCTGCTTATGTACAGGAAGCAGACCACACACCCAAAGCAGCTACTCAGCTGCTTGTGGTAGATCCATGGAGTTGATTGCCAGTCTCATCATGGGGAATAACTATCACCAGCTGCCCAGCCACTCAGCCAGGCCCGACCAAGTTGACATACAACTTTAACTACCACATAGGCATATGGATATTATCCTATCACTGACAGCATTGTACTTCAGGACACATCTTGAAATAG
>NW_006921652.1:6601869-6627152 GCF_000298275.1 Orycteropus afer afer
CTAAAGCAGTTACTCAGCTGCTTGTGGTAGATCCATGGAGTTGATTGCCAGTCTCATCATGGGGAATAACTATCACCAGCTGCCCAGCCACTCAGCCAGGCCTGACCAAGTTGACATACAACTTTAACTACCACATAGGCATATGGATATTATCCTATCACTGACAGCATTGTACTTCAGGACACATCTTGAAATAGTCTTTGACACGATGAACACCACACCATTCCTCTTTAATTTGTCATTTCCGGCATAGTAGATATGGTTGTCTGATTCAAAATGGCCAAAATCAGTCCATTTCAGCTCACTAATGCCTAGGATATCGATCTTTATGCATTCCATTTCACTTTTGACAACTTCCAATTTTTCTAGATTCATACTTTGTACATTCTACTTTCCAATTATTAATGGATGATTGCAGCTGTTTCTTCCCATTTTGAGTTGTGCCACATCAGTATATGGAGATCCTGAAAGCTTTACTCCATCCACATCATTAAGGTCGACTCTACTCTAAAGAGGTAGCCTTTCCCCAGTTGTATTTTGAGTGCCTTCCAACCTCAGGGGCTCATCTTCCAGCACTATATCAGTGTTTCAGGGCTATTCATAAAGTTTTCCAGTAATACATCTGTGTTTCACTGCTACTCATAAGGTTTTCACTGGCCAATTCTTTGAGAAGTGGATGGCCCCTTCTTTCTTCTGAGCCTGTCCTAGTCTGGAAGCTCTGCTGAAACCTGTCCACCATGTGTGACCTTGCTGGTATTTGAAATACTGGTGGCATAGCCTGTACTGTCATAGCAACACACAAGCCACCACAGTATGACAAACTGACAAACAAGTATAGAATGAAATAATAGAAGGTACAGTAATACATGTAATTAAAACTAAGTCTTCAGGCAGTAGTTTCTGTTCGACTTTTGAATACTTTTTATGAAATTCTCGATGTAAATTGACTTTCCTGGTAGTATTTTTCTCATAACAAATGATTGGTGTTCTTTGGAGTGACATAATTTACTTTTTTTCCTTTGGTTGCAAGAAGAGCCATAAGCAGTATCCTTCCATACAATCCATATAAATCCTATATTTTGTGTCACATATTTTCTATATTGTGTGTTATGCTTTTATGTGTGTGATGTATTGCTATTTTAGAAATAGAACATACTGTATTTATGATGTCCTATGTTTTTCCAGAGTATAAGTTCATGAGGGAAGAACTTTGTCTTATTCACAACTCTTGTCTTTGCATCTGGAAATATTCTGGCGTGGAGTAGGACATTCAGTAAATACTGTATTTAGAAAGCAAATGTTACCACAGTGAGTCACTGTGAAACTGTAGAGAACAAGATCCCTGGAGCCGAGCATTAGCTGAATCAACTGTGCAGACCTTGAAACTGCTAAAAGTGTTACACACTAAGTATTGGTTGGAGAGTGTAATAATAAATTGTAATAGCCATATCAAGAAGGGATCATGGTCAAAAGTTGGTAAAATTGGAACAGAAGGTCAAATTCTGAATGGAATCCAGACTTTCTAGAGATACTGAAGCTGGGTGAACACCCAAAACTGTAGCCCTGAGTTAATCTTCTAACGTTAAACCTCAAAATAAAACTTTTCATGGAAGTCTGCTTGGAACCAAACAAGAGTTTAGCCTAAATAGTAAAATATATTCTCTCAAAGATTTACCTATGTGACATCAAACTGACAACAGCAATTTGAAAGGTTAGATAAAAAGCTTAGGGGACAGTGGCTTCATGCTAATGATGGTGGAATAATTTGAAAAAAGATAGCAGGAATAGTTACACAACTTTAAAAGTGTAAACAGTGTCACTGGATTGTACACATAGAATTTACTTAAATGGTGTATCCTTTCCTTTGTATAGCTTCACAAAAAATAAAATTTACTTTAAAAAAACTTTTCAGTAAGAGGCCTTTTGGGACCTGATTTTATTTTGTATGCTAGTTAGTCTTATTGATTTTTAATTTTATTAATTCCTAGTGCTTGGAAAACACTAACTGAGGGTAAACTTTATATGGAAAATGAGATCTAATTTTTGCTTAATTTTCCTTTTTTTAGGAAGAATCCTCAGCACAAGATAGAATATAAACATAGTGTAACTCCAGGTAAGAAATTTTACTTCAAGAAACTCAAAATGAAGCTTATGTAGTTTCTAGCTATTGTAATTTAAGAAATAAAAAAAATAATCTTTGTTTCTGTGCATTTTTGGATTGTTTGTTTTAGTGATTTTTTTCCTAGATTAACAAAATAAAACTGTGAACATTTTATATAGCAATTGTTTTTCCACAGTCATCATCCAACAGTACATATTTGTTCCATATCTTTTAAGATTCTTTTTTTTGCAAGTATCTGAAAACAAAATTTCAGACTGGCTTTAGTGACGAGAATTTATTGACTCGTACAACTTAAAAGTCCAGAGGTAGGACTGGATTAAACAAGATTCATTGTTTTGGCTTAGTAGGGTCATCAGGAACCCGGTCTCTTCCTATCATTCTGTCTTTAGAGGGGTTATTCTGATCCTCAGGCTGACTCCCCTCCCAACTGAGGGACTGTGTGCAGCCTTGTTCAGTAGGAGCTATAAGCATTTGTGTTTACATCTAAGGAGGCAAGTCATGAAAATTCACTCTTTTTTACTCCTAAAAGTCACATTCTTTTTTTAGGTCACATTCTTACCTTTGACTGATCACTATGACTACTGATTAGTTTGTACCCCTCCTAGGACCAGAGTTAGAGTCACTTTCTTCAATGTCACAGGGATCCCCAGTAAAAAATAAGCTTTAGGAAAAGGAGAGAAGGAAAGAGAGACCAGAGAAGCAACTATCAAGTGTCCTTCAGTCCTGTTTACATCAATCTGTTTTACCTTGTCTGTCTTCTGCTTTTTAATGCTATTATTTTTTTCCTTTAACAGATGCTGACTTCTTTGTATCATTTACATAATGTAGAGTCCAATTCAGCACACAGTATTGCTGCTAATGGAGTAAACTACGTGCAATCAAAGCTACACTCATATACATTTGTATGTGCATACATACAACCAATTCTAGTGATGAAAATGATTAATTTTACCATAAGGGAATTCCATTTGACATTTCTTCCTGAGACACACTTTAGCACGTTAGTACTCCAGACATAAGTATATTTCCTTTTTTCCTTTAGTGATCTGAGCATGGAGAATGTATGTAATATATATGCTTTCTGTACTGGAACTGTGTCTAATGATGTAGCATTTATGGTGGTGAAAGTAGTTTTCTTTCTAGAGATAATTAATGATATTTGATTAGAGCTATATTTTATTGACATACTTTAACATTATCCTTTGAAAAAGGGTATTTGATATATTTGTGTATCTTTGCAGAAATAGGAACCATTTCTAAATATTATCAATATGTATCTTATGGCATAGTTTAAGGGAGCTCTGGTGGCGTAATGCCTAAGGCACTTGACTGCTAACCAGAAGGCTGGTGGTTTAAATCCACCAGCCACTCCTCAGAAGGAAGGTTGGGCAGTCTACTTCTGTAGTGATACTGCCTTGGAAACCCAAGGAGGGGCTGCTATGAGTCGGATCCAACTCGACAGCAGTGAGTGAGTGAATAGCATAGTTTAAAATATCTGAGTTTTCTTTGACAAGTTTCTTTGAATTTTCATTGAAGTATTTGCTGAGCAGTCAGCAACTTTTAAAAGAAAACCTTTTCATTTTATTGGAAAGAACAAGTATAGCCATAGATATTTTTAAGCAACTACTTATCCTTATATTTTTAATATACTTTCTGATTCATGGCCTCACACATTCATTTATTTCTATGCCTTCCATATGAGTGAAGTTATAGAGATGAGGACCAGCTCTGGCTCTAGAAGTTTGTGGTGAGATAGATGTGTAAAACCTCAGAAGAAAAGGAAGAAGCAGTTTTCTGCTGGAGATTCTGAGCATAGACTTGATATGGGAATTTAAGATGGCCTCTAAGGTAGAAGGATTTCCATTATCTTTGTTTATTTCTTTGCTTTGTGCTAGATAGGCATAGGATATCCCAGACAAAATGAATAACAGATCAATCAGAGGGTTGACAGTAGAAATTTGTGCTTGCAGTTAGCAAGTAGATCAGTTTAACTGATGGGGAGAGTCTCTGTAGTTGCTGTAGATAATACTAAGAGGGTGTGTTGAGACAGATTATGGAAACTCTTGAAAGCAGACTAAAGCTAAGAGCACTTCAACAAATAATGATGAACCAGTGTTTTACCAGAATCACGGGGGGTGATGATGAGCCGTCTGAATCAGAGTAGGGGAAGCCAGGTAGAGGAGGTTAGTTAGGTAGTTGAATAAAGGCCCAAAACTAATATGACCACCAAGAGAGTGGAAAGGTAGGATTCAATACAAGAGATTGTGAAGGAAGTATCACTAAGATTTGTTAATTGGTTGGCTGTGGTGTAGGGGCTAGAATGAGGTAAAGGGAACTGGGATGTCTCAGGATTTTAGCGTGAATTATCAAGAGACTGGGGTGACGTTTTCATGTAATGGAGATTAGGAACAAGAACTAGGTAGGTTTTTGTTTTTTAAAGAACATTGAATTTGAGCTGGGGTGTCATAACTACATGATGTGTCAATAAAATCTAATATAGTACTAAACATTAAAATAACTTGACATTAAAATTTAACTATTTAATTTCTTATTTGTAACACTCCCCAAACACTTCAATCTATAAAGTTTTCCCACCATGCTAACAATTGATGTGCATCCCCTTTTTTTTTTCCAGGCTTCACTGCTATCATCTTTTGAGCTTCTTATATGTCTAACTTGTTTAAAATTTCAATAGCTTTCCACACTTTTTCACAGCACTGTGATTTTGGCACAAGATATTAAATGCAAGAATAATCAGTGCCAGGAAAATTCTGTTTTATTCTTTTTTAGATACCTTACCTGTTGACAGCAACATAAGACTTAAATTATATTCTAAAAGCTGCTACTCAGAGTGGGGAAAGCTGAGTGAATACGGAGTAAGAGAAAGGCTGGCTCAATAGTACTTATAAAAGAAATAAAATTCACATATAATAAAGTAGAGCAGAAGTACACACACTTCTTTTCTAATGCTAAAATATGAATACCCAACTAAGAGCTTAGTGCATAAAAGAAAACGAGTCTTTAGTAATAAAAGTTAGCGTTATTAAAAGTGATCATGCTTGTAGTTTGTAGTAAATTTTTGTCATTAAAGATATTGGGCCAAAATATTTCTTTAATTAAAATTAACATCCTAATTAGTACTGAGATTTACTGAAAAAGAAAGAAAAGAAACCTGAAAATTTATCCTTGTTACACTATTAATGAACAATGAGGCAGATAATCATTGTTCTGGTTACCTAGTGCCACTCGGACAAGAAAATACCACAAATGGGATGGCCTTAACAAACAGGAGCTTATTCTTACAATTTGGAGGCTTTAAGTCTTAAGTTCAAAGTGCCAGGCTCTAGGGGCTGGGTGAAAGCCCCTCAGCCTTGGGCTTCAGCTCTGCCTCCAGCTCCCAGCCCACTGGAGCTAGAGGCGTTTCTTCACTCAGACAGCTGCTGGCTGCTGAGGCTGAGAAGCCCCAAGATTGACAAGTAAAACAGGCACAGTCCCAATGTTACCAATCCACACAGCAGGCCATTAACTTAAGTCCACTGTAGGTCCCAAGGTCGGCAGAGCATAGCAGGCTGCTGAGCAGTGACACGGCTACAAGCAGGGTTCAAGCATGCCAAAGGCTAGAGACCATTCTCAAAGCTTCTCCTTATATACAAGAAGCAGTCTATATACCCATGGGCAGCTACTCAGCTGCTCACAGTAGATTCCACCATGGAGTTGATTACCAGTCTCATCATGGGGAATACTACATCCAGCTGCCCAGCCACTCAACCAGGCCTAGCCAAGTTGACATACAAACATAACCATCGCAATCATCTTAGATCCTAGTACCAGAGAACTGTTGGGGAGGGCAGAGCAGAATAGCACTGTTTGAAAAGATCTTTTCTCCATGCAATATCAGCAACTTCTTTTAACATGCATCTGAGCCAGAGGACTCTTCAGCAGCTCTACAAACTTAGTTCTTAGAGTAAAATTTAATAGAATTACTTAGTTCTCTAATCAAGAAATTTCCTGGTATGAGAAGCTGTCTTTGAAATTTTCATATAGCAGACAGTGCTATAAGCAGGGTTTGTGTGAACTTTACTAGTTTCATCACTTTAAATTCAGATATCCAGATATTTGGCATATGCTTCAACTTGCTAGAGACCACATGTATTGTCTTGTTTTCTGCTGTGTTCTCCATATCTGTTTTGCATAAAAACATTACTTTTATGGAAAGACAGACATTTTATTCCTAGGTTAAGTGGTAACATGCTTACTTCAAGGGTAAAGAGCCCTGCTTCCTGAGATTGGTGCCATGATTCAGGAAATCATTAATAAACAACAAGTTCACTGATCAGAGCATATTCCCAGTAAGCAAAGTGTCATTATCGCCAAGACCCTGTTACACAGAAAGGCAGACACTAACATTTCTCCAAAAATCCTTCACACTCTACTAGCAATAATAATAATAATAATAAGCTCCCCTCTAGATGGCTTTTAGTGTAGTGCCTAAAAGCACTTGACTGCTAACCAGAAGGCTGGTGGTTCAAACCCACCAGCCACTCCTCGGAAAGAAGGTTGAGCAATCTACTTCTGTAGTGATACCACCTTGGAAACCCAAGGAGGGGTCACTATGAGCCGGATCTGACTCCACGGCAGTGAGGTTTTTTTGTTTTTTGTTTTTTGTTTTGGTTTAGATGGCATTTGCCTTATGTAATTTTAAAGTCATTAAATAAATTTGCTGTAATACAGTTCATTAACTCATTGGTTCTACAGAGATAATCACGTATCAGCATTTAAAGTCCTGTTAAGAAGCATCTCTGTGGTACCACTAACCAGGACATAGAGCTGGATTCTAGAGCTGACTTGGCCCTTATCTTAAGCCATGACTTTGGCCCTTCAGATGCTCTCACTTAACCCTTTCATGACCAAATTATTCTGTCTTTTAGATTTGGTTGTTAAAAGATTTTTCAGTAACAGAATGCATGCTGAATAATTTAGTCATGTTAAAGTTTTATTAGGTAAGATGGATTTTGATAAATAATATGTGAGAGACATATGTGTCCCTGGACTCTGGAGGTAGGATAGGTGGGATGAGACATGGTAAAAATCACTTGTTATTAACAAACTTATTTTATTTGTGAAACGTTTGGAAACAAGGAGTGACACATAAAGGCACCCTGTACTGGCTGCACATAATTAGTGTTCCTGTCTTCTTATTGCTGCATTCTCTGCATCACCTTCTAGACCCTTCCCAAGTTAATGCTTCCCAAGCTGTCAGAGCTGTAGTCATTTGGCAGGCACCCTCCTTACTCTTGGCTTGTTCTTCACAAGAAAGGAAGAGCTTCCTATTCTTTTGAATTTCAGGCCCACAGTAGGCTAACAGTAATGAGAAGCTGCCTAATGGTCACATCTGCCCCCATTGTTACATGGTGGTGTAAACAAAAATTAGCATAGCGCTCTTATGAAAACACCTGGGGGCTGCGTCACAGCTGGCAAATGAATGCGGAAAGCACACAGTGATTTGCATATAGATAAGATATTGCCTGAAAATAAGTTACTCACTTAAAAATTATATCACCAAAACCACAACCTCAAATGCTACACAGGAAACACTATACATTCTTACAAGGCTCACCTAGCTGTACACAAGTCAAGAAAGACAAAAAGTTCTATACATTCACACCTCCGGGATGCACACCCCACCCTCTTTCAGTACGCACTGTGATCTGGTGCCACTGAACCTTTCAGTTTTAAACAGTTAGTTACATACTAGGCCCTACCACATACCTAAGTAAAACACTAGCATCCCAAGACACAAGAGAGGCAAACAGTGTAAGTGTACCATGCACGTCCCATGGGTCATGAAAGAGTCTTAAAGCACAAAGTTCATATGAAATAAAGTGAATGAAATTTGACCACCAGCTCCACTGAGTTCTATGATAGATGGTTTTGTAGATTACAGACTTCGTATTAAAAGACATATACTCAAATGTGAGTGGTAATTTGGTAGATATAAATAACTTTGTGAGGAAACAGATGGGACTCTTTTGATAAATATGGCCTCACTGCCTCAACAAATGATTCTGCTCTGTAAGTTGCTAAATATATCCAGTGTTCAATGAGGCTTAAAGCCCTTTCAATTGGCAGGATTTAAAAAAAAATTCTTTTATGAAATTTATCATACTGACAGACAGCTAGTGATATAAAGCATAGGCTTTTGTGAAAGGGTTTCTATAAAATTAAAGCCGTTCAACAACGGCAGATGGGTCATTTGTTCATCCATTCATATATTCAGCAAGTATCTATCAAGTGCCTTCCACATGTTAGGTGCTTTTGTAGGAGCTTGGGATACGGTAGAGACAAAGCCCTGATCTTGTAGAATTTTACCAGAGTGGATAATTCACATGTGAACAATTTTATGTGTAAGGTGATGATAACGTCTGAGAAGAAAAATAAAGTGGTGTGAGAGGACAGAATGGCAGGGGTGAATGTGGAGGGGGAGTGTCATGTCAGGATGCTAAAAGAAGGACTCTGATAATTTGACATTAGAGCAGAGGTCTAAAGGAAAGAGCAAGCCAAGTGATTGTCAGGGGGGAAAATATACTGGGCAATGGAAACAGTGAGTTCAGAGGCCCTGGAGATCATGTTTAGACTGTTCAAGGAGCAGCAAAGAGAGCGTAGAATTGAAGATAAGAGAGTAAGTAGAGTGTGGCAGGATATAAGATCAGAAAGCTAGCAGTGACTCAGTTGTACATAGTCTTATAAGCCAAGACCTACAAGTAAGGACTATAGATTGTATTCAAAGTGAAACAGAAAGCTATTTGGAAGGCTTTGGACAAAGAATTCACATCTAACTAATGTTGTAAAATAAGTCCAATTTCTCTCTGGAGAACAGCAAGGAAACCAGTTAGGAGAATATTGTAATAGTCCAGGCAGATGGTGATGGTATGGTGAGCAGAGTGTTGGAACAGATGTGGTGAGAAGTGGTGGATGTATTTTAAATGTAGAGCCAATAGAATTGGTTGACATATTGGATATTGGATTTTCTTTGATAGGATAGCGGTGACTGGGATTTAAGGATGACTCCATGTTTTCTTGCCAGAACAGTAAGAAGATTGGAAGGCAGGAGAAGTCATATATGAAAGACTGATAAGGAGATGGCCAGATTTAGGTGAGGTCAATCAAGAGTTTAGTTCTAGAAATGTCAATTTTCAAATGCCTGTTCATTGTCCAAGTGCAGATAGTACATAAGGGGTCAGATAAATGAGTCTGGAATGCAAAGTAAGGGATCGGGGCTGAAGATGTAAATTTGAAAATCTAGGATATGAGATTGGATGGAATAAGGAAGCGCGCCCATCTTGAAACTTGGGGCATTCCAAAAGTTCAAGGTCAGGAAGGTGAGAAGGATCCAGCAAAGGCGATGAGAAGGAGCGGCCAGTAAGGTAGGAGGAGAACTGGAAGCTGTTTCAGCTATGTATTGATTTTACTTGTAAATCTTCTAAGATAATATTTTAATCTGAAAAGAAATTGTTTACTGAGGTATTATTAGTTATATAAATGAAGTACTTCCAAGAGAAAAAATGGGTCAGAATAGAGATATTGATGTTCTTTCTGCCTCATCCCTTTCCCCAACTGCAAACTACCCTCCAAATATTTTTTTAAAGTAAACTATATCATAAAAGCAATATGGAGGGTTGAGATTGATTAGATATAAAATGTTAAGTAAATAAGATATGTATACAAGTAAATATAATGCAAGACTTCCCTGGAGTGTTTCCAACTTTATGCTAATGAGAATTGTGCAAGTTGTGTCTCTAATTTTAACCAAGAAACAGAGTGATAAAATTTCATTTGTAGTAATTATGTTAAAAATTGAGGTTGATGTATTTATATAGTGCTTTTTCTTGTTCTTAGGTTCTACTTTTATTTGTATTTTATTATTTCCTCATTATTATTATTCTAAGCTGTCTGAAATTCTCTGTAAAATGAATAATGATGTAGAAAAATATGTATTGGGCTATCAGGCTTCAGAGGACAGATGAATTATTTCCTTTCTCATCATTCTAATTTTTCCCCATCAAAGTCCTTGTGTTTCATTTAATTTATATCTGTCTATTGCATGTGAACATTTAGGAAGCAGTTAACCTAAGCATATACAAAAGCATCATAGGGATTGTTCTCTGCCATTCAGAATACTTTCAGATAGAATCTTCCTAGTTGTCTCTTAGATGTTCCACATTTCCTAGAGTCTCTTACTGCCTTATTTTAAACTAATTCTTTTGCTCATTGTGGAAAGAAAATAAAACACAGTGGGATGAGGGAAAAAAATTAATTTGGAGATAGGAAATGCTACTGTTATAATGTGATTTAGAAATCTGTAAATTCTAGCAGCTGTTGCCATAGGAATCCTACTTTTATTGAAACATGAATGATAAGAATGGATTAGATCAGTGAAACTAAACTTTTCAAAGTACTTAAACTAGTAACTTTTCATTTGATCTGTGGACACCCTTGCGTGCCAATCAGATTTTGCTAGGTTTGCTGTGATAACAAACAGTTCCAAAGTTTCAGTGCCTTTACAACAACAAAGGTTTATTTCTCCTTCAAGTTACAGCTGTGGTTAGCTGTGGTTTTGCCCCATGTATGTTCCTCTAGAATCCAGGCTGAAGGATCGGACTCTATCTGAGACATTCTCTTCTCATGGCAGAGGGAAAATGGCAATAGTAGAAGTACAGACAGGCTCTTAATGCTCCTGCCTAGGAGTGGCACACACTACTTCCACTCACATTTCTTTTGCCAAGTCTGATATTGGTGGGGGTGGGGAAATATAATCACATCATAGGAAGGGGCAGAAAATAAGTGGGACAAAAATACAGCCTACCACACTGGAGGTTGTTGTTGTTGTTATTGTTATGTGCCATCAAGTCGGACCCGACTCATAGTGACCCCTCCTTGGGTTTCCAAGGCAGTATCACTATGGAAGTGGATTGCCTAACCTTCCTTCCAAAGCATGGCTGGAGTGTTTGAACCAGCAGCCTTCTGGTTAGCAGTCAAGTGCTTTAGGCACTATGCCAACTGACACTGGAGGTAAGATAGCCTGAATGTGGATTATCACATTAGCACAGAACCATTATTATGAATCTCATGGGCCATTTTATTCTCAGGAGATCATAATAAAAAAGGTTAGAAGAAAATAGTAACACATTGTTATTTTAGTGCCCCTTCTAGAAATTTGCAATGGTTAGCTATATATTAAGTCAAATTGAGTCCTCTTGATGCAGAAAGACATTGTACGGTTAGAAGTTACTCATCCCAGGCTGAATGACAATTGATGTGTATCAATCTCTTGTTTTCAGTGAAAAGCAATTTAGATGAAGATGATGATAATGTTGAGCAGCTCAATGAGTACGACCTGAATGACAGTTTTATAGATGACGAGGAAGAAGAATATGAGTCCCCAGATGGAGATCCTGACTGGGAGCCAGGAAAGGAAGACCTAGAGAAGGAAGATGTTGAGGAGCTTTTGAAAGAAGCAAAAAACTTTATGAAAAGAAAAAAGTAACTCTTCTGGAATAATGTATGGCATCACATTTACTTTGTCTTTATGGAAAAAAAAAAATCTATGAACTAAGAAGGTACTTAAGATGTAATTGTTTTTCTTCTTTTAATAGTTATGACTTTTTACTACTGACTCTTTGTAGATGAAACATTGAAATATCAGCCTTTAGTGTAGTGGATGGAATTTATTTTGTTGCCTTGCTTTTTCTATCCTATTTAAAGCATTTGGAAATAGGAAGTAGGGAATTTAAAGAGTAATCATTGATATTTTTCATGTATTTTGTGTGTTGGTAATAAAGCATCAAAGCCATATATTTGTACAAACTTTTGCTTTTTCCCTATTTTCTAAGATTCTGTATTTATAAAACACTATGCAAATATAACCAGGAAAATTACATCATAAGTGGGAGAGCTTGCCTCTTTTGATGCTATTAAAGTAGTTCTTCAAGCAGTGGCAGGCTTTCAAAATGAAGGCCATTATATAATGGCTATAATTTTTTTTAGTACCTGAGATGAGAGCTTTGTGATTTCTTTTCCTTTTATGCTTTGAGTCTTGGGGAAATTAGTACCAAATTTCAGTATACTGAAAATAGGTTCAAATAAGCTATAGAAGAGAAACGTTCACCATGCAGGGAGTGTTATCTTGTGTCCAACATCTAGTCTAATTTACTGTATATCTGAGTTTAAAAGTAGTAATGCTCAAAGAACTTAACTTTTTCTTCCCTGAAAAAAATCTCACCTGGTTATTTCAATTTTAAATATGCTGTCTGTGCATTAAAAATATAGAAATGATTTTTAACCAAAAATTTTCAAATGACATTAGTCTTTTGTTCTTAGGTGAAAAGTACCACATTGCCTCCAGTGTTTAAGATCCTGGTCTCTTACATCAAGAAGAAATCACTTCTCCAGTTCTATGAAGTGATTATGCTTTTGTATCTCTGTTCTTAAACCACTTTAGCCCTTGAAATGCTCTACCTTTTGGGTGACTCGTTGTTGTTGCTGGGGGCCATCGAGTCATCTCCAGCTCATAGTGACCCTATGTACAACAGAATGAAACACTGCCCAGTGCTGTGCCAGCCTCACAATCCCTGCTTTTCCTAATAAGCGCATTGTTTCAGCCACTGTGTCAATCCATCCTGTTGAGGGCCTTCCCCTTTTTTGCTGACCCTCCACTTTACCAAGCATGATATCCTTCTCCAGGGAATGGTCCCTTCTGACAACATGGCCAAAGTAGGTGAGACAAAGTCTGGCCATTCTTGCTTCCAAGGAGCATTCCAGCTATACTTCTTCCAGGACAGATTTGTTTGTTCTTTTAGCAGTCCATGGCACTTTCAATGTCTTTTGCCAACACAGCTCAAAAGCATCAATTCTTCTTTGGTCTTCCTTATTCATTGTCTAGCTCTCACATGCATATGAGAGGATTGAAAGTACCATGGCTTAGGTTAGGACCACCTTAGTCTTCAAAGAGACATCTTTGCTCTTCAGCACTTTAAGGAGGTCTTTTGTAGCAGATTGTCCAAGTGTAGTACATCATCTGATGTCTTCACTGCTGCTTCCATTGGTGTTGATTGTGGAACCAAGTAATATGAAATCTTTGACAACTTCAATCTTTTCTCCATTTATTGTGATGCTGCTTATTGGTCCAGTTGTGAGGATTGTCATTTTCTTTATGTTGAGATGTAATCCATACTACAGAAGGTAGTCTTAAATCTTCATCAGTAAGTGCTTCTAGTCACCCTCACTTCCAGCAAGCAAAGTTGTGTCATCTACATATTGCAGGTTGTTAATGAGTTATCCTCCAATCCTGATGCCACGTTCTTCTTCATATAGTCTAGCTTCTTGGATTAATTGCTCAGCTAACTCAGCTAATTAATTAACTGCCATCCTTCTGGTTAGCAGTCTAATGCCTTAGGCACTACATTAGGAAGGGAAAATGAATTTGTGCCCGAACTCATTTTCCCTTCCTAATGTAGTGCCTAAGGCATTAGACTGCTAACCAGAAGGATGGCAGTTCAAACCCACCAGCCATTCCTTGGAAGGAAGGTTGGGCAATCTACTTCCATAGTGATTCCGCCTCTGAAACCCAAGGAGGGGTTGCTATGAGTCGGGTCCCACTCGACGGCACTTAACAGCAACAACAATGTCCCTTTGGTCTTGGAGCCTTGACAAACCTATGAATAAAATCTTTGAACTTATTTTCAGCCTTGCACTGACTTAATCCATAGTGATACCACCTCAGAAATCCAAGGAGGGGTCGCTATGAGTCAGATCCGACTCGACGGCAGTGAGTTTTTGGTTTTCTTTTTGTTAGTATCTACCCAAGAAAGTTAAAAGAACTTGTCAGCACAAAAACGTGTATGCAGATAACTATAGAAGCATTATTCATAGTAACCAAAAAGTAGAAATAACATAAATGTTCATTACTTATTGAATAGATAAATAAAATGTGACATATCCACACAATGTGATATTATTTGACCGGAAAAAGCAACAAAGTACTGACAATATACTACAACATGGATTAACCTTGAAAATATGCTAAGTGAGAAAGGCCAGACACAAAAGGCCATATATCATATGAATCCATTTATATGAAATGTCCAGAGTAGGCAAATCCATAGAGACAGAAACTAAATTTGTGTCCTAGGGCTGGAGGTGGGGTTAGTATATGCAGAAAGGAGGAGTGACTGACAATAGACATGGAGTTTCTTTTTGAGATGATAATTTTGTTTTGTTCCACATTTTTCTCCCACTCTATCTGGACCTCTTATGTTTCAGTTTTCCACCTCTGTTTGTTAGTTTGAGTAAGTAGTGTGTTTCTAGCAATTTGTCTATTTCGTCCAGGTTTTAGAAGTTGTTGGCGTACAAATTTTCAAAGTATTACTTATGATCTTTTTTATTTTTGTTTAATTGGTTTTAATGTCACCAATTTCATTTCTTAATTTGGTTATTTACCTCTTCTGTTTTTCTTTATTTTGCAAATCTAGCCAGTGACTTGTCTGTTCTATTGATCATTTCAAAGAAAAACAACTTTTGGTTTTGTTAATTTTTTCAACTGTATTTGTATTTTCAATTTCATTTATTTCTAACCCAATCATTATTACTTCTTTTATTTTTGGAGATTTTGGCTTCTTTTAGTCTTCCTTTTCTATTTATTTAAAAGTTGTTGGTTTAAGTTTATAATTTTGGATCATTCTTTTTTAATATAGGCATTTATTGATACAAATTTTCCTCTGCGTGCTGCTTTTGCTGTGTCCCAAATGAACAAAACTGTCCTGGAAGAAGTGCAGCTGGAATGCTCCTTGGAAGTGATAATGGCCAGACTTTGTCTCACCTACTTTGGTCATGTTGTCAGAAGGGACCACTCCCTGGAGAAGGATATTGTGCTTGGTAAAGTGGAGGGTCAATGAAAAAGAGGAAGACCCTCAACGAGATGGATTGAAATAGTGACTACGACAATGGGCTCAGGTATAGCAAGGATTGTGAGGCTGCCACAGGACTGAGCAGTGTTTTGTTCTGTTGTACATAGGGTCACTATGAGTGAACTCAGTGGCACCTAACAACAACAATACAACGACATGAAAAAGGCTGGGATATTGTTTATATTCCATGAACATCATGTTAGGGAGAGTTTCGCTCTTATCCATTGTTTAGGACAGCAACTGATGAAAAACTCAAGTGTTTATTAACAATGCTCTTGAGCTCACTGACAACCTAGTGTCATAAGTTATTTCCTCATTTTGGAAATCAGATTTAAACACAGTCCAATTACAAATGGTATACTGTTATTATACTTCAGTCAAATTATAAAATATTTAGATATTATTCTCAAAAGTATTGTCAAAAGTATTCTCAAGATGATTATGAAAGGCACATCAAACTATCTTTAAAAAGTAGCTAACTGTGGAGGTGGGGGAAGATGGTGAAGTGAATGGATGCTCCTATGTACTACCTCAGCAATTAATTAACTCACTGAAAAATGAATAAAAACAAGCCCAAGTTGATATCTCACAACTCTAGAAAGCATCTGAGGTGTTGGAGAGTTGGGGCAAGTCCAGAAGTAGGGGAGAGGAGGAATAGAGTCAGCTCAGAAGCTGAGAGCATCTACTCACTGAGAGTGCTTGCTCATTGCAGTCATTTGGGGATGGGTAACAGTCCCAACAGGGAACACAGAAAAGGAACTAATGTGAGGAAGCAGCAGCCCAATTTTTCTTTGAAACCAAAACCAAACCAAACTCACTGCCATTGGGTTTCTGAGGTAGTGAATCTTTATGGAAGTAGATTGCCCCATCTTTCTTCTGCAGAGCGGCTAGTGGGTTTGAGCCGCCAACCTTCTGGTTAGCAAATGCCTTAGGCTCTATGCCACCTTCATTACATAATATCAATCCAATTTTCCCTTAGTAATCAGGATCTCCACCACTCATCTTTCAGTTTTTCATACTGTGATGGCTTGCATGTTGCTGTGAGGCTGGAGGCCATGCCACCAGTATTTCAAATACCAGAAGGGTCACCCGTGGTGGACAGGTTTCAGTGAAGCTTCCTGACTAAGACAGGAAAGAGGGAAAGGACCATCCACTTTTCAAAGAATTGGCCACTGAAAGCCTTATGAATATCAGTGAAACACTGTCTGATATAATACTGGAAAACTTTATCAATAGCCCTGAAACATTGTCTGATATAGTGCCAGAAGATGAGCCCCTCAAATCGGAAGGCACTCAAAATTAGACTGAGGAAGAGCTGCCTCCTCAAAGTAGAGTTGGCCTTAATGATGTGGCTGGAGTACAGCTTTCTTCATAATAGTGAAAATTATCACATATATATTTCTCACCTATGTGCTTAATTCTAAAACAAGTATTTATGGTGGATCTCTTGAGGGGATGTGGATTTTCAGGGACCTTGGGAAGCTGGAGATAGGAAGATAGGAGAAATGTTCAAGGGAACACTTGTACTTTGACTCTGTTCCCCCTCCTCCCAGGTTGAGGATGGCTCCTTTTGATACTGAATTTGTCTCTGTAACTAAAAGATCCTGATGTTTGTAAACATCCTTTGTAATAAAAGCAAATAGATTGTTAGCATAATCCTTCCAGGGTGGCTATGTAAAGCTAAAAATAAATGAATGATGACATTCTTTCAACTAATCTGTGCAGTATTCATGTCATTGCACTCTGACACACAACATTCAGCCCTGCTCTGTGAGACCACCTTGTTCCCATTAAGTTTCTTTCCTTGGCTAGGAATCTCTAGTGGTAAGGGTGGAGAGGTAGAGGCCTCTTCTTAACCTATAAAGCTGTACTACTATAATAGATATTGGAAGAAAAGTGATGGAAGAGGAACTTGCTGAGATTTTTATTGACCACCCTAATGTAAAGTATAAACTTTAATATCATAAACAGCCACAGTTCTGCTCTAGTGTACTCTACACCTTGATGCTGGTGATTCACAGAAGAATAACACAGAGTCCCTGTTTTCAATGTGCTTAAGTCTATTTGCTCAGAAGGAAGACTGGGCAATCTACTTCCATAGAGATATCACCTCGGAAACCCAAGGAGGGGTCGCTATGAGTCAGAACCGACTTGACAGCAGTGACTTGGATATTTGGTTTTAAGTCTATTTGAGAGGATAGAATATTTATTCACTCAGTAGCAATGACTATTGGATACAATGGTGATTACAAAGAAGAAAAAGACTTGGTATCTTCAGTCAAATAGCTTACAAAGGCAATGAGGCAAAGACCCAAGCAACATAATGGATAGAATTGAATCAGAGAAAGAAATGTTGGGATATAATTTAAATGTCACTTCTTCCTGCATACTGAAGTCTCAGTCTCTAGGGAAAAAAGGCTTTGTGTGATTGTTTAAGTTGCGAACTGAACTAACAAATTTTTTCATAGAACACAATTTGAAAGAATGGCAGAAAAACTGTGGTTATTAAAATATGGGTATCTGGCAGACATTTCCCCAAAATAAAGAAAGTAAGCCAGTGTTTTCCAAAGAAAAAAACTAATAGTATTTGTTACAATGATAACATTTGAGCTTTCAAGCTAAACTTAGAATTTTAGAAAACTCTTAATTCATCACTGTGAGCCTGATAGCTTTTCAGAACTTAAAAGACTTTTCTGATGATCTCAGAAGTGATGTTATATAATGAAATGTGTCAACTTTTAGATCTGCAAAACTCAGTGAACCATTGTTGTTGTTATGTGCCGTCCAGTCAGACCTGACTCATAACGACCCCTCCTTGGGTTTCCAAGGTGGTATCACTATGAAAGTAGATTGCCCAACCTTCCTTCTGAGGAGTGACTGGTGGATTTTAACCACCAGCCTTCTGGTTAGCAGTCAAGTGCCTTAGGCACTACACTACCAGAGCTCCTCAGTGAACCACTACTTTCCAAATGACCTGTGTATGATGTTACAAAATCAGGCATGGATAAAAGATCCATTCAAAGTACAAGATAGACTAATCAAGCTACTGTAACAGTGAAAAGGTTGTGATATGGTTTTAGATTCCACGTTGCAACTAACCTTCCAGAAGCAACCATTTGTCTAATCTTGGTGACATTTTAAGAACAATATCCCCAATTATCTGAAAAGGCTATTAAAATACTCCTTCCTTTTCCAACTGCATATCTATGTAAGGCTTGATTTTCTTCATGTAATTCAAGCAAAACAAAATATAAATAGATTGAATTCAGGAGCAGTTATGAGAATCTGGTCATCTTCTATTAAGCTAGATATTTTAAAAGGCTTGCAAAAATTTAGAAAAATGCTACTCATCTCACTAATTTTTTTTGGAAAATATTTTTAATAAAATTGTTGTTGTTGTTGTTATGTGCCATCGAGTCAAACCCGACTCATAGCGACCCCTCCTTGGGTTTCCGAGGCAGTATCACTATGGAAGTAGGATTGCCCAATATATTTTATGCTAAGATGTAATAGGGGCTCTGGTAGTGTAGTGCCTAAGGCATTTGACTGCTAACCAGAAGGCTGGCTGTTCAAACCCACCAGCCACCCCTTGGAAGGAAGATTGGTCAATCTACTTCCGTAGTGATATCACCTCAGAAACCCACGAGGGGATCACTATGAGTCGGATCTGACTCAGTGGCAGTGAGTTGAGTTTAACATGTAATAGATTTGTTATTTTCAACAGATAGTACATATTTTTTAAATTTCTTCATTGTAATTTCCAATATTTTAAATATACCTTTAACTCTCATAAATAAAAAGTCTTTAGGCTCCTCAATAATTTTTAAGAGTGAAAGAAGCCCTAAGTCTGAAAATTTTGAGAACTACTCACTTCAGCATTCAGTTCAGCTAGAAAGATGGGATGATAGCCTCAAATTTCAGGGTCTTATTGCAGAAAAAATTTCCCTTATGCCAAGATTTACTGCCTTGAGTGATTCTGTTCTATCTAAACAGGAGACCTTCTTAATCACAAAATACCAAACCAAACTTACTGCCATTGAGTCAATGCCCACTCATAGCATCAGTATAGGACACAGTGGAATTTCCCTATAGGGTTTCCAAGGCTATAAATCTTTATAGAAGCAGACTGCATCATCACAGAGCCATTGATGGGTTTGAACCACAGACCTTTTGGTTCAAACAAAACCACAGAACCACTCAAATGCCTTGACCACTGAGCCACCAGAGCTCCTTTGTTAATCACAAAGGTAAGGGGAAAACAAAGTGGGGGGTTATACCGTGGTAATTAAATGCCTCAACCTGGAAGTGACATTTATCACTCCTAGTCACAGCCTGTCGGCCAGAAGAAGTCACATGGCCTTGTCCATGTGAAGTATAGTCTTAAGTGTGCCCAGAAAAGATGAGAACTAGATACAGTGAACACTAATAATGTCTACCACAATCAGTAAAGGCTATTAAAAAAAAAATAGAGTTGAGAACAAGATCTCGGGGGTCATCTCTATTTAATGAGTTAAAAGATAAATTCTTCAAAACATTTAGAGGAATATTAGGAACTTGCTTTGCCCCATAAGCT
Source organism: Orycteropus afer afer (assembly GCF_000298275.1). Lineage (NCBI taxonomy): Eukaryota > Metazoa > Chordata > Mammalia > Tubulidentata > Orycteropodidae > Orycteropus > Orycteropus afer. Next base: position 6,621,527 of record NW_006921652.1, read on the forward strand.
AAATGTAAGGAGTTTTAAAGGAGGACATGGTCAATATTGTCAGATGTTAAAGAGTGGTTACAAACATAAGCAGTGAAATAAGATTTGGCTTTCTACTTTATTGAGTTAATGAAAAGTTATTAGATGAGAACTCGAAAAACTCTCACCACTGCCTCTGCCCAGCTACTAGCATATATTCCCATATTCCCATCCTTCTCTCTTGGTTTCATAGATGAATTGTCTATATTCTTATTTAAAGCCAACTTTTAATCTCAGTTTTTTCCTTATATATTGAGTCACTCTTGTCACCATGTAAGCTTACTGCTTTTTTTTCATCCTAAAAAAGTGAAAAACCTCTCTTGACTTCACTTCCTCCTACAGCTTTACTACATTTCTCCTCATCTCTTAATAGCAAAATTCCTCGAAAGTACTGTCTGCACTTGCTACCATCAATACCTCTCCAGTTTTCAAAGCTTTCAAATCAAGCTTTCACCACCACCTCTCCAACAAAACTGCTCTTGTCAAAGGCATCAATGACATCCTGCTAAACCCTCTGGTGACTTGTCAACACTCACCTTCTTGACCTTTCAGCAACATAATGATAGATCACTCCCACCTCTTTGAAAAACTTCTTTCTCCTGACTTCTAGAAAATTAGAATCTCTTGGGTTGTCTTCCCACCTTAATCCCCACTCTCTTTTGCTGGATACTTCTTTTTGTTTGAGTGGACCTTGTCTTCATGTTCTATCAACATTAATTTCCTCAGTGACTTCATGCTGTCTTCTGGCTTTTTTTTCCATAGGCTGATGACTCCTAAATTGGTAACTCAAGTCCAGATCTCTTCTCTAAGTCCAGACTTAACTGTCTACTCAGATCTCCATTTGGTTGTGTAATAGACACCTCAAACTTCACATGTGCAATGTTGTTGTTGTTAGCGTGCCATTGAGTCAGTGCCAATTCATAGTGACCCTGTGTACAACAGAACGAAACACTGCCTGGTCCTGCACCATCCTCACAGGCCTTGTTATGGTTGAGCTCATTGTTGCAGCCACTGTGTTAATCCATCTCCTTGAGGGTCTTCCCCTTTTCTGCTGACCCTCTACTTTACCAAGCACGATGTCCTTCTCTAGGGACTGGTCCCTTCTGACAACATGATCAAAGAACGTGAAAAGAAGTGTGGCTGTTCTTGCTTATAAGGAGTGCTGTGTATGCTAAGGAATGAATAATTATACTTCTAACATGTTTGGATTTAATTTATTATAACAATGATTCTGAACCTAGATGGACATCAGAATCACCTGTGAAGCTCTTGAAAAAGACAAGTACACTATGCACACCTTTATTCATTGTAGCATTATTCACAGTAGCAGAAAGATTGAGACAAGTGCCTGCCAATGATGAATGGATAAACAAAATGTGGTACATAAATAAAATGAAACCCTATCCAGCCATAAAGAATAATGATGAGTTCTCAAAATACAACATGGATGAATCTGGAGGAAATTTTGCTAACTGAAATAAGTCAATCACAAAAGGACAAATACTATATGATCTCACCATTATAAAAAAGACAAAAATAGGGATACATACTGAAACCAATGATCACTGTTGGTTACCAGGGATAAGTGGGTCTTGGGAAGACTGCTGTCTAAGTAGTACCCCCCCAACACACACACACACAAAAACAACCCATTGCTGTCTAGTTGATTACAAATTATAGCAACCATATAGGGCACAATAGAACTGCATCATAGGGTTTCCAAGACTGTACATCTTTACAAAAGCAGACTGCCATATCTTTGGACCAGCTGGCAGGGTTCAAACCATTAATCTTTCAGTTAGCAGCCAAGGGCTTAACCACTGTGCCACCAGGGATGTATATATATGTGTGTGTATATATACATACATACATATATATATATATATGTATGTATATATATAAAATATGTGTGTATGTATATGTGTTGTATATAGATATAGATAAAAATACTGCATATAGATAGGGAGGGGAGCTCTGGTGGCATAGTGCCTAAGGCATTTGACTGCCAACCAGAAGGCTGGTGGTTCAAACTCATGAGTCACTCCTTGGAAGGAAGGTTGGGCAATCTACTTCCATAGTGATACCACCTCGGAAACCCAAGGAGGGGTCACTAGGAGTCGGATACAACTCGACAGCAGTGTGTTATGTGTATGTGTATGTATATGTATATATCCATATATATACAAACCTGCATATAAATACATCTGTATGTGCCCATATATACATACCTATACACTTTTATGCAACTCTTTTTTGTCTTTTTCTATCCACTTTTGGTGTTAAATTCTGGTTAGCAATCAGATGCTTTAGGCACTAAGCTACCAGAGCTCCCTTATTTACCATGACCAGAAATAACACTAAGAAGGAAATACAACACTAGAAGTGAGTGAAATGTACACAGCTTGACCAAGGTAAATGATGTCACCAAGAAGTACACAAGAAAAAAAGGACGCTATCACATAAACAACTGTTCAATAACTAAAAAATTTGAGTGTGGTTATGTTGTGTGTATGTATGCATAAAAGTGTATAGGTATGTATATGTGTGCATATATATGGAGACATATAGATGTATCCCTAAGCCAAATCCAACCCACAGCCATCAAGTCGATTCTGAGTCATAGCAACCCCCATTGGGTTTCCAAGACAGTAAATCTTTACAGAAAGATTGCTCCATCTTCCTTCCACAGAGCAGCTGGTAGGTTTGAACCACACCAAGCTTTTGGCTAGCAGTCATATGCTTTAGGCACTGCACCAATAGAGCTCCTTAGATGTATCTATGTTGTTGTTAGGTGCCATTGAGTCAGCTTCGACTTACAGAGATCCTGTGTACAATAGAACAAAACACTGCCCAGTACTGTGCCAGCCTCACAATCCTTGCTATACCTGAGCCCATCACTGCAGCCACTATGTCAGTCCATCTCATTGAGGGTCTTCCTCTCTTTTGTTGACCCTCCACTTTACCATGCACACTATTCTTCTCCAGGGAATGGTCCCTTCTGACAACATGACCAAAGTAGATGAGACAAAGTCTGGCCATTCTCCTTCCAAAGACCATTCCAGCTGCACTTTGTCCAGGACAGATTTGTTAGTTCTTGTGGCAGTCCATGGTACCTTCAGTATTCTTCACCAACACCACAACTCAAAAGCATCAACTCTTCTTTGGTCTTTCTTATTCATTGTGTAGCTCTCACATGCATATGAGGCAATTGAAACCCATGGCTTGGGTTAGACGCACCTTAGTCTTCAAAGGGACATCTTTGCAGATTTGCCCAGTGCAGTATGTCTTCTGATGTCTTGACTGCTGCTTCCATTGGTGTTGATTGGGGAACCAAGTAATATGAAATCTTTAACAACTTCAATCTTTTCTCCATTTATCATGAAGCTGCTCATTGGTCAAGTTATGAGGATTTTTGTTTTATATTGAGATGTAATCCATACTGCAGACTGTAGTCTTTAATCTTCACAGGTATATGCTTCAAGTCATCCTCACTTCCAGCAAGCAAAGTTGTATCGTCTGCATATCACAGGTTGTTAATGAATCTTCCTCCAATCCTGATGCCACGTTCTTCTTCATATAGTCCAGCTCTTGGATTTTGCTCAGCATACAGATTGAATAAGTATGGTGAAAGGATACAACCCTGATGCACTCCTTTCCTGATTTTAAACCATGCAGCATCCCCTTGTTGTGTTCAAACAAAAGGTCTATGAATAAGTTCCTCATGAGCATAATTAAGTGTTCTGGAATTCCCATTCTTATCAATATCATCCATAATTTGTCATGATCCACACAAATGAATGCTTTTTTATAGTCAATAAGACACAAGTAAACATATTTCTTGTATTCTTTGCTTTCAGACAAGATCCATCTGATATCAGCAATGATATCCCTCATTCCACATCCTTTTCTGAATCCAGCTTGCATTTCTGGAAGTTCTCTGTCAATATACTGCTGCAACCATTGTTGGGTTATCTTCAGCAAGATTCTACTTGTGTGTGATATAAATGATATTGTTTGATAATTTCCACAATCCATGGGATCACCTTTCTTTGGAATGAGTACAAATATGGATCTCTTCCAGTCAGTTAGCCAGGTAGCTGTCTTCCAGATTTCTTGGCACAGAGGAATAGGTGCCTCCAGCGCAACATCCTTTTGTTGAAACATCTCAATAAGTATTCTGTCAATTCTTGGAGCCTTGTTCTTCACTGGTTCCTTCAGCACAGCTTCAACTTTTTCCTTCAGTACCATTGGTTCTTGATCATATGCCACCTCCTGACAGTGACTCTGTGTATTCTTTCCATCTACTTTTGATGTTTCCTGCATCATTCCATATTTTGCCCATAGAATCTTTCAATATTGCAACTCAAAGCTTGATTTTTTTTCTTCAGTTCTTTCAGCTTGAGAAATGCTGAGCATGTTCTTCCCTTTTGGTTTTATAACTTCACATCTTTGCACATTTCATTAAAATAATTGACTTGGTCTTCTCAAGCTGTTCTTTGAAATCTTTTGTACAGCTCTCTTGTCATTTCTTCCATTTACTTTAGCAACCAGATGGCTTGCAGTTCAAATACACCAACCACTCCTTGGAAGGAAGATTGGGAAATCTACTTCTGTAGTGATACTGCCTTGGAAACCCAAGGAGGGGTTGCTATGAGTTGAATTGACTTGAAGGCAGTGAATTTGGCGGTTTGTTTTTTTGTTTTTAACTCTCCATTGTTCAAGGACAACTTTCAGTCTCTTCTGACATCCGTTTAGGTCTTTTCTCCCTTTCCTGTCTTTTTAATGACCTTTGGCTTTCTTCATGGATCATGTTCTTGATGTCATACCACAATTCCTCTGGTTTTCAGTCATTGGTGTTCAATGCATCAAATCTATCCTTTAGATGGTCTCTAAATTCAGGAGGGATGTAATCAAGGTCATATTTTGACTCTCATGAACTTCTTTTAATTGTCTTTAGCTTCAGCTTTAACTTGCATATAAACAATTGATAGTCTGTTCCACAATCAGTTCTTGGCCTTGTTTTGGCTAATGATACTGAGTTTCTCCATCTCCTCTTGCCACAGATGTAGTTGATCTGATTCCTGTGTATTCCATCTGGCAAAGTCCATGTGAATAGCCACTGTTTATATTGTTGAAAAAGGTATTTGCAATGAATAAGTTGTTGGTCTTGCAAAATTCTAACATGCACTCTCCAGCGTTATTTCTATCACCAAGGCCATATTTTCCAACTACCAGTGATTCTTCTTTGTTTCTAACTTTTGCATTCCAATCACCAGTGGTAATTAACACATCTTAATTGCATGTTTGGCCAACTTCAGACTGTAGAAGTTGGTAAAATTTTTCAATTTCCTCATCTTTGGCTTTGGTGGTTCATGTGTAAATTTGAGTAATAGTAGTATTAACTGGTCTTCCCTGTAGGCATATGGATATTATCCTATCACTAACAGCATTGTACTTTAGGACAGATCTTGAAACATCCTTTGTGATGATGAATGTCACACTATTCATCTTTAATTTGTTATTCCTGGCATTGTAGATCAAATGGTTGTCTGATTCAAAATGGCCAAAACCATTGCATTTCAGCTCACTAATGACTAAAACTTAAAAA
>NW_006921652.1:6627467-6639517 GCF_000298275.1 Orycteropus afer afer
CAGAAGTCGGTGGTTCAAACCCACCAGCCACTCCTCAGAAGGAAGGTTGGGCAATCTACTTCAATAGTGAAACCACCTCGGAAACCCAAAGAGGGGTCACTGTGAGTCAGATCTGACACCAAGGCAGTGGTTGCATTTTTTATTTTTATGTTCCAATTATTAATGGATGTTTGCAGCTGTTTCTTCTCATTTTGAGTCATGCCGCATCAACAAATGGAGGTGCTGAAAGCTTTAGTTCATCCACGTCATTAAGGCTGCCTGTACTCTGAGGAGGTAGCTCTTCCCCAGTCACATTTTGAGTGCTTTCTGACCTGAGGGGCTCATCTTCCAGCATTGTATTGGACAGTGTTTCAGGGCTATTCATAAAGTTTTCCAGTAATATATCAGACAGTGTTGCGCTGCTATTCACAAGGTTTTCACTGGCCAATTCTTTGAGAAGTGGGTAGCCCCTTACTTCTTCCAAGTCTGTCTTAGTTTGGAAGCTCTGCTGAAACCTGTCCACCATGGTGACCTTGCTGGTATTTGAAATGCTGGTGGCATAGCCTTCAGCCTCACAGCAACACACCAGCCATCACAGTATGACAAACTGACAGACAAGTGGTGGATGTATCTATAGGCAGTTGTATATACATGGAAATATAGGCATCCATCCATATGTACAATAAAGCACAAGGGAGGCACAAGCACAGATACTTCTTAGACTTAACCAGAAACCTCATAGGATTGGTTTGTAGGGTTTGAAGGCTTAGGACCATGGTCTTGTGGGACAACTCAGTCAATTGGCGTATTATAGTACATAAAGTTTATGTTCTACATCCTAGCTTGGTGAGTAGTATTTGGAGTCTTAAAAGAAAAAATACCATTGACTCAGAAAAGAAACTGGTCCAAAGGACTAATAGTCTGCATTAACCACAACATCATCTACCTAAGGCCAAAAGAACTAGATGCTGGGCTACCATGACTGCCCATTCTGATCAGGATCACAGTAGATGGATAGAATGGGAGAAAATTGTGGAACATAAATTCTTACTAGACCAGTTGAGATTGGAGGACTTTGCTGAGACTGTTACCCTGAGATAGTCTTTAAACCTTGAACTAAAACTTTTCCATGAGGTCATCTTTTAGCTGTGTAACAGATTGGTTCATAAAATAAACATCACTCATGAGTACTGCACTTCTTTAAACAATCATCTATATGAGATCAAATGGTCAACATTTACTCAAAAGCAAAAAAGAGAATGCAAAAGAGTAGGAAAACTAGATTACTGGAAACGGAACTAGAATGGAAATGAGAAAGTTGATACACGGTAGGAAATGTAACAAATGTCACTGAACAAATAGTGTAGGAATTGTTAAATAGGAACCTTTCACTAAAATACAATAAAATATTTTAATTAAAAAAAAAAAATGACAGGTGGTAGGGTCGACCACAGACCCACTGAGCCCGGGTGCTCAGATGGGGCACCAGCATTAGTATTAAAACAAAAAAATCCCGTGGGTGTTTCCTAGGCATGCTTAACTGGGCTAGAGGAGGTTGAGTGTAAATAATTCTGTCAGATCTTCTAAATAATCTGCTTAGAGATCACCATTTTACCTGTTTCCAAACCCCTGTATTTTCTGGTCCCAAGGGTAGATGCTTCTGAAGAACACCCAGGGAAGGAGGCAGTCACTTTCATGTATCTCTGATGAGCAGTTCATCCGGTACCAAAAATTGAAATCAATCAGATTCTAAGGCATCTCGAAGAAAATTAATGATTGCAAATTTGGGGATTAATCTGCGAGATTTTTATTTCTCAGGAAATACACAAGATGGAAAACCATGAAAAGAAGTAGTCAGTACTTTTTGAAACCATGAAATTGCAAGTATTTCCACCAGTACCATTTATTATTCTTGAGACTTAAAACTTGATTAGGTATGGGCTTGATAGCTCACATTAGTGCCAACTGTATTTACACTGCCAAGGAAGTTCTTCAAATGACATACTGTGGGCAACTTAGTATATGTAAAGCCCAAAATGAAGACCTCCTATAGTGGGATGAAGTTAGAAATCAACAACTAAGGATAGGGAAAATCTAACCAATGTGAAATTTTAAACCATCTTTCTGAATAGATTAAAATTATCCTTTTGAGAGTAAAATAAAGGTGGACATGGTAAACTATTTAGAAATAAGCAACAATGAGAGTACTGTGTGTACATATCAAATAAGATGAAAGAAAATAATATATACCTTAAAAATACTTCTATTAGAAAAAAGATTAAAAATAAATGAACCAACTCTGTTACTCAAGAAGCTAGATAAAAGCATCTAAATAAACCCAAGGAAAATAGGACAGAATTATTAAAGTAAAAGTTTGAAGTGAAAGGAAAAAAAAAGCAGTAGACTTGATCAATAAAAAACAAAAATAGATTCTTTGAAATGACTGATAACATAGACAAACCCTTGGCAAAAACAAAGCCATGACAAGTATTAGAACTGAAGAGAGTCAGAATTTTAGTTGAAATTTTATAAGGCAATATGTATAATTTATGCCAATAAGTCTGTAAATCTAGATAAATCCATGACTTTCTAGGGAGATATAGTTTTTTAAAAAATATATGTTAAGAGTTTGTTTTACATTCAACATTATGTGTACATTTAGTTTCACTCCCCATTTACCATGCCAAGCCTAACCCAGTCTCTTCCCCTCCTTCCCCAGTAACCCTCCCCCTGTGCCCCTCATATTTATGCACTCCTATTTGTTCTGCATTTCCTCAGTGTGAATGTTGGTTCTCTGGTGTCCATGGTCTATTGCTGTAAGGGATGTATTACCATTAAGTATGGGTGTGTCATCCTGAGTTGAGTGGTCTGCATGTACATCTTGTTAACTGTTGGGCTGAAAGCCAGCCTCTGGGAGTGAGTTTTATTCCAGGCACAGAATGTATTCCAGAGCCATAGTATTGGGGGTCCTATCAGACTCCATCTGACCAATAATTCTGGCCATTATTGAGTTTTTGGATTTTGTTCCATGTTTTCCCTCCCACTCTATCCAGGATCTCCAGATTTGATCCTTTCCTGAGTGGTTGGCATTGGTAGCCAGGCACCATCTAGTTCTTCTGGTCTTGAGGGTCATCACATCCTAGGACTGATTGCTTCCAAATGCCCTTGGTTTTTTTTTTTTTTGCACTCTTCGCTTCCGATGCAGGAGACCATTAGCTGCATCTTAGATGGCCTCCTGAAAGCTTTTAAGACCCCAGTTGCTACAGGGAGATATAATTTACTAAGATTTACTGAAAAATATAAAAATCTGAATAGACCAAAATCATAGAAGAAATGGAAAATATTCAAAGGTTTACTTCTAAAATGATGCTGGACACTGGCTTTTGCAAGTCAATCTTGTCAAACTTTTATGAGACAAATAACTCCCCTGCTTATAAGAACTATTGCAGAGTGTAGAAAATGATGAAAAGCTCTCCAAATCTTTAAATCAGTCAAGGATTCTATTTAAAAACTTACAAGCTAATCTCGCTGATAAACATAGATCTAAAAATCCTAAATAATTAGCCAATTAACTCCAGCAGTGCATTAAGATATCCTGATCTAGCAGAATTTCTGCTGAGAGTATAGGAGGAGTTCAATATCAGTAAATATATTCATGTAATTCACCAGATTAATGGGTAAAAGGAGGATCACCTCATCACGATCTCATGGGAGGCCAAAAATGTTAATAATTCAACATTTTTGTTTCCTTTTCAAAACAAATGAAAAGAAACACTTGGTAAGCTAGGAATAGAATGAAACTTAATTAACTTGAAGACGATATTTATTAGAAATCTCCAATAAACATCCAAGTTCATAGGGAAACATTAGAAGTGTTCCCATAGAAGTCTGAAGCAAGACAGGGAGGCCCACTGTCACCTCTACTATCACCTCTACTGTTTTATACTCTTCTGATTATCTTTCCCAAGGTAATAAGAAATGAAATGAAACAATAGTCTTATGTATTAGGGAAAAATCTTGTTACTATATGCAATATGTTTGGCTGCTTAAACACAAAAACATGAACAAAACATTAAAACTGCCAAGAGTTTATTAAATTGGCTGGATACAAGATCACTAAAGATGAACAGCTTCCATATATATGAATAGCACTGATTAGAAAAATGTAATATAATGGATAAAGATCTTATGTAGAAAAGCAGCAAAAACCAAAGTACCTCATAATAAACCTAACAAGTATACAAGATCTATATAACTAAAACTTTAAAGGCCAAGAAAGGCCAACATAAAAACATGTGCATACCATATTTCTGGATAGAAAAATGAAATGTTGAATAATATAAATTCTCCCAAAATTAATCTATAAATTCAGTGCAATCTCCATCAGAATTTCAAACAGATTCTTTATAAAGTTTTACAAGATGATGTAGACTTCATTTTGAAGAAAAATGTACTGGTGAAACAAGAATTTTTGAATGAGAAGAACAGTGAGGAGACCTGCCTGTTTATCTCTATCAAGATATATATATATTTACTTATTTATCTATTTATTTATATAAATTATATATATATATAGAGAGAGAGAGTGATATTAGTGAAGAAAAATGACAAAACAGATTAATAGAATAGAGTCCAAAAACGGACTCAGATGAATTTAATTTTTGATGAAAGTGGAATTTTTAAAGCAATGGAGAAATTTGAAAATGATAAATTATACTCTTACCTCATATTCTTAAAAGTAAAATGCAGGTGGATTGAAGAGCAAGCATGAGGAAAAATTGAAACATCAGAAGGAAACATAATATTTCCCTAAGTTTGAGGGAAATTCTTTCTACATAAAACCCATACCTCTGGATATCTATAAAGAAGAACATCAACATATTCCACTCATAAAAATGAAGAAAACTTTTTAAATGAAGCAACAGACTGGGAGATAAGTTTGCAATGTATGTAATATTTACATTTGAAAAGCTCCTATAAACAATATTTTTTAAAAATATGACCAAGAGACATGAACAAGTAATTCATAGAAGTTAAACGGCACATGAAACCATGTTCAGCCTTGCTAATAATCACAGGCACAAATTAAAAAATGAAGTCATTTTTGATTACCAGCTTTTTAAATTTAAAACATTATAAATTTCACTGTTAACAAGGATGTGGAGAAAATGGCACACTCATATATGGTTGGTGAAAGTGTAAATTGATTAAACCTTTCTGGAAAGACATTTAGCAGTAGCTATCAAAATGTGATTGAAGTTGCAAAGATTTCATATTACTTGGTTCAACACCAATGGCAGCAGTAGTCAAGACATCAGACGACATATTGCACTGGGCAAATCTGCTGCAAAAGACCTCTTTAAAGTGCTGAAGAGCAAAGATGTCTCTTTAAAGACTAAGGTGTGCCTAATCCAAGCCATGGGATTTTTAATAGCTTCATATGGAGGAAGCTGGACAATGAATAAGGAAGACTGAAGAAGAATTGACCCTTTTGAACTGTGGTGTTGGCAAAGAATACAGGAAGTACCATGGACTGCCAGAAGAACAAACAAATCTGTCCTGTAAGAAGTGCAGCTGGAATGCTCCTTGGAAGTGAGAATGGCCAGACTTCATCCCACCTACTTTGGTCATGTTGTCAGAAGGAATCTTCTGATACCATGCTTGCTTGGTAAGGTGGATGATCAGTGAAAAAGGGGAAGACCTTCCACGAGATAGACTGACACAGTGGCTGCCACAGTGGGCTCAGGTGTAGCAGGGATTGTGAGGCTGGCACAGGATTGGGCAGTGTTTCATTCGATTGTACATAGGGTTGCTGTGAGTAGGAGCTGATTCGATGGCACCTAACAACAATTAAAAATTGAAGTGCATGTCCTTTGATTCAGCGATTCCTATTTTAGGAAACTGACCTATAGAAATATTTGTGCCCAAGTATAAAAATTGAAAATACCAAGAAGTCCACCTCAATTCTGTCTGTAATAAGAGAAGAAAGAAAAACAAAAAACAGAGAGAAACAACCTAAATTGCCATCATTAGGGAAGTGGTTAAATTATGTGGCACCCATACTATGGAAGATAATGAAGTGATTAGAAGAATGAGGATGGCTTAGGTACTGATACGGAAAGATCTCCTAGAAATGTAGTTTTAATAAAAAAAAAAAAAACACTGTGTAATGAGCCCTGTATGATTCCATTTATGTAAAAAAGTAGTACCTGTGTATGTCTACATACCCATGCTTAGGAAAATAGACCAAGAAGGTCTACAACAAAGTGTTAATAGTAGTTACTTTTGGGAAAGGAAAGGAATGTGGAGGAGGGAAGAGGAGTAAGGATGGACTGTCAGTTTCAGTCTACGTACTAATGTATCGAGATACTGTTCCTTCAGTGGTAGAGTTCTCCTTTTCCAGCCAGGAGGCAGGGATTCAACTGTAGCCAACTCATCTCACTTGCAGCCATCACCTGTCTGTCAGTGGTGGTTTGCAGTGTTGCCATGATGATAAACAGGTTTCAGCTGATCTTCCAGACTAAGTTGGACTTGAATTAAAGGCATAGTAATCTACTTCTGAAAAATATGTCAATGAAGACTATGGATCACAATAGTTGGATCTGCAACCAATCATAGGGGTGATGCAGGACTGGACAGTGTTTCTGTCCCATTATGGATAGGGTTTCCATGAGTCAGGACCAACTCCACCACAGCCAACAACAATTAATGTATTGCCTAAAGAGCTCTGGTGGTGTAGTGGCTAATGCATTTGACTGCTAACCAAAACGTTGGTAGTTCAAACCCACTTCCTCCTCCAGGGAGAAAGAAAGAGGCGGCAGTCTGCTTCTGTAAAGATTTACAGGCTTGGAAACACAATGGGGGTCACCATGACTTGGAATTGACTCAATGGCAGTGGGTTTGGTTTTGGGTTTTTATGTCAAAGTAGGAGTCACTGGATGGTGCAGACAGTTAAGGGCTGAACTGCTAATGGAAAGGTTCAAAGCTCTGATTTGAACCCACCTACAGGCACCACAGAAGAACAGCCTACATATCTGCTTCTGAAAGATCACACCATGAGCTGAAATCGACTTGACAGCAACTAGTTTTGGTGTTTCAAAAAAAAAAAAAAAAAAAGATGCTTTGGATACCAGTCAAGGATGGCAGTGGATGTAAGGGCAGTTTAGTCTCAGGGGTAAAGCCCTCAACACCATATTGCAATCTCTGTTATTTCTGATACCATCATTAACTTTTCCAACAGTGAAAACTATTTTTGGTGACCAGGACTAGTTCCCCTTTATCTATAGTCCCTGGGCTTTTGTCAAAACATAAATTAAGACAAAACTTTGTAATTGATAGAATCTTGGGCAATTTTATGAATTCAAGTCATACCCCATGCCATGTGGGTTAAGTAATGAATGTCCTGGTATAAAACTGATGGAAAGATCTTGCAAAAAAATTAAAAAGCTGAACTTCCCCAAACTCTATAAGGCAGTGTTGGGTGGAGAGCTTGAGGAAGTTGGACATGTTAGAATAGGATAAGGTAAGACAAGATGAAGCACTTCAGTGCTGTATCCTTACCCTTTATCCCTGAAGGAATTTTCTCACTTTCTACTGGCAATCTATGGTATTCAGCATCCATCATAAACACTGAATGATCCGATTTGCATAGATGTCTTAGTGCTTGGATCCCTCCACTTTGTAAGCGTCATAGGTCAGTCAGGAGGTGAATACCCAGACTTGCTTATATTCTACCTATAAATCTGGAAAGGTAAAAAGCTAGGAGATTTTCACTTTATGGTACTAGTCATTGCATAAGGAAATATCGATTGAAGAATTTAAAGTAATTATGACTCAACATGTCCCTATCTCTACCCTAGTGCTTAAGGAGGAGTCCAGAACATTCCCTAATTGTGTTAAAGCTAGGATTATGAAAGTATATCAGTAGAATTCATCCTTTTTGTTTGGAGAGATAAATGCATTGTTCCCAAACTGAGATGAAGCAAACTGTGTCCAACATCTGATTGCATACTGGAGACATTTACTTTCCTTTGACGATGTTGATAACTAAGTGCTAATTGATAGGAGATAAAAGCATGTTACTTGGTATATCTAATTAATAGACAAAGATTAATCTACCTTTTATATTCTTCTCAGAATCACCGCTTTTTATTTCTGATCAATGGTTGACATCTCAAGATGGCTCTAATCATCCATGCCTAAATATTAACCATATCAACTAATAAAGAGATGGCCCTCTTATTATCTAACAGATTTACTGGTCTGTGAAATAAACCAGTGTATGAAATTAGCAGTCAAGATATTTATGTAAACATTCCCTAATCTAAGATACATGTCTATTCTTCGCAAACTTTTTTTTTCCTTTTTTTCAAATTGGCACTCTATATTCCCCCAAACAAGTAAATACCATAAGAACTTCACCTAAGAAAGTTTGTTATAACACTAACAGTGATATTGATCAGATCCGAGTAGGTCAAAATGTCAGTGTAAAATTTATGAAATCCCTTATACATGTTCGGGAACTCTGGTGGCATAGTGCCTAAGGCATTTGACTGCTAACCAGAAAGCTGGCAGTTCAAACCCACCAGCCACTCCTTGGAAGGAAGACTGAGCAATCTACTTCTGTAGAGATACTGGCTCAGAAACCCAAGGAGCGGTCACTGTGAGTCGGATTGGACTCGATAGCAGTGAGTTTGGTTCTTATATGTTCACTTGACACATCATCACAGTAGTGACACCTGCATCAGTTCATTTCAAAGAACTTTTGAAGTTTTGTGGTGAAGTTTTCTGTGAAGAGAATTTTAGGGAGGCTGCCCACTCATGATGATTCCACTTGCCCCAGTTACTGTTTTATGGGTCTCCAGTAGTCACATCCCTGCTACATAATCCTAACTCTCTGACCTCAAGGGACTCATGCAGGGGAGACCCTAACCCCAGCCAGGTCAAGCAGGTATTCTTTCTAGGGAATTTGCACTGAGTAAAGACAGAAGCAAGGAGTCAGAGCTGGGCCATTTTATACTGTAGGATTCCAGAGAGTGGGTCCACAACCTTCCACTGCTGATGTTTCAGGGAGATCGCAGTTCTAGGCTGCTCAGCTCTTCTCTTGAGTGCAATACCCCAGGATCATTTTTCTTTATTTCCCTTAAGCCATCCAGAAGTGATATCTGTTGCATACAGCAAAAAAATAAAAAAGACACACACAAACCAAAAAAACCCATTGCTGTCAAGTAGATTCTATAGAACAGAGTAGAACTGCCCCCAGAAAGTCTCCAAGGTTGTAAATCTTCATGGAATCAAACTGCCACATCTTTCTCCCTTGGAGCATCTGGTGGGTTGAACCGCTGATCTTGTTCAGAGATGAGTGCTTAAAACCACTTCACCAGGGATCCATTAATTATTAAACAAAGGCATAAATTATAATTAAGCTATGTAATCAACACTACCATTTTCATTTAAGCAAGGAAATTCTAGTCATTAATTGCTCTGATCTTTCTTTTCCTGATACTTCTCCAAAAGTCAGTTATTAAGGAGGCAGACTGAGGTAGAAATGTTCATAAGTTAATGTATGTCTTCTAAAACATCTTATGTAACACTGTACCATGAAACTCTGGCATTTTGATACATAATGAATCTCAGAGTTTATTCTGCTAAATAAATGGTATTTCAATGCTCCCCAAATTTGAGTATTTATAAGGACTTCTTAGAGAAAAAAGTTCTTACAAGTATTCAGACTTCAAGTAGAGAAATGTTCCATCAGCATATTATTGAAGATTTAAGTATAGCCTCAAACTACAGCAGTTGGGAGTGCAGTGACAGCATAAATACCTATTGTAGGGGAAAATATTAGTTCCTGAATGGTGCGAATGATTGGCTGTTACCCAAAAATTGGAGGTTCAGTTCTATACACAGATGCCTCAGAAAAAAGGTCTGGCAATCTACTTCCAAAAAACCACCCATTGAAAACCCTATGGAACACAATTCTTCTCTGACACACATGAGAGTGCCAGGAGTTGGAGTTGACTCAACAGCAACTGGTTTGCTGGTTAGTAGACAATAAGTGACTCAGCTCAACAGCTGTGAGGCAGAGTAGTGGCAGAATTTACATCACCTGGAAGGCTGAGGAGCCCCTCAGTCTTTCCTAAAGGTTGTCCTTAATGACCACTAAAGGCATGAGTGCAACAGCCTAGGCTGAGCAGCCTCAGGACCCTGAGGCTGAGACTTTCCCGGAGGACTGGAGGCTTGCGCTCTGCCTGCTCAATACTTCTCTCACCTGGAGATAAGATCACAAGTAACCTCAAAGAGGAGAAGTCACAAACCCAGGCTCAGAGCAGGGGATGGAGGCAGAGGGAGAGTTCAACCTTAATTCTTGTGAATGGGGGTGGGGGTTAGGTGCAGACTGTATATTTAGGAACTTCATGCATTCATACCAGCTGGAAGACCCAGGACCTCTCACCCTCTTACATCATCTCCTAAGTTACTGACTAGCTCCCCACATTGTGAAGAAAGGAGAGCAAAGAACTGGGGTCTAGGAGCTCTGGACATTAGCCTGAGCCTGCTGAGTTTATTGACTTATTTCCAGCATAGAACGTGATTTGTATGTTTGTCATCTGTGACCATTAAATATCAATGCTTGAAAATTATGCTGACCTACGTAACTGCTAGTATCCATGCATTCATTCAACAAATATTTATTGCCCTCCCATGAAGTGCTAAGTTCCATTCAAGACACTAACTAACCAGTTGCTGTTGAGTAGACTCAGACTTATGATACCTTTGGGTATCAGAGTATAAATGTTCTCCATAGGGATACCAGTGGCTGTTTTTTGGGAAGTAGATCACCACACCTTTTTCCTAGGCACCTCTAGGTGCACTTGAATTGTCAAACTTTTGTTTAGGAGCAGCCAAGACTATTAACCACTTGCACTATCCAGGGACTCCATTTGAAGCTATGGGATGATGGAAACCCAGCTATCTAGGAGCTTCTTATCCATTGTAAGAATTTGCTCCACAAATTTTATTTGTTCTAAATGAAGTTCTAAACTTGGTCTTTGGGAGATGGGGACATTGAAGGGTAGTTGTCTTTCTCCTGCCTGGAAACTTCTATTTTCAACCTTGCCACACACACAAATGTGTCAACTAATCTCCTAGGGCAAGGAGCCCAGAATCAGAATACCAAGGTTTGGGTCCCTTGGAATACATAGCTCAAAGGGAAGGCAGAAATTAATTTTCCACACAGTGGAGAACATTGACCAGCTGTATGAAGGTGGCAATTCTCATCGTATCCACCTTTCTTCACCTGTTACAGCCTGAATTTGAGAGCCAACTCAGGATCTATGTAGGCTGGAAAAGACATCATGAGTTCCTTCTTGCTTGAAATGTGTTTCTTTTAAAGTTGTTGTTAGTTGTTGTGGAGTCAATGGCAACTCATGACAACCTTACTTATAACACAATGAAACATTGCCGGACCCTGTGCCACCTTCATGATCTTTGATATGTTTGCGTCTATTATTGTGACTGTGGTGACAATCCATCTCATTGAGGGTTTCCTTCATTTTTGCTGATCCTATGCCTAACTGATCTTGATGTCCTTTTCTAGTCATTGGTGTTTCCTAATGATGGGTCCAAAGTAAGCAAGCTGAAGTCTCACAATCCTCGCTTCCAATAGCACTCTAGTTCTATTTCTTCTAAGACTGATTTGATCGTTCTTCTAGTAGTCCACTGTATATTCAATTTTCTTCACCAGTACTGCAGTTCAAATGCATCAAGCCTTCTTCTGTCTTCCTTTTTCATTGTTTGGCTTTTGCATGTATACAAGGTGTGTTGGATTGGGTTCTCTAGAGAAACACAAAAACCAGCAATGTATATATATATATATTTATAGAGAGAGAAAGAGAGAGAGAGAGAAATTTCTCTTAGATAAGTGGCTCACAAGCGTGTAGAAGCTGACAAGTTCAAGCTGAAAAGTTCGTCTCTGGGGGGGGATGGGGCCCAGGGCCGTCTGGCTTTCGCACGCACGGCAGAGGAGTTCAAGTCACAAAGTTCGTCTCTGGAGAGAGATGGGGCCCGGAGTC
>NW_006921652.1:6646147-6651402 GCF_000298275.1 Orycteropus afer afer
GAATGCCGTTCTTCCAGTTTGTCCCTGGGATAGTATTACAGGTAGGCCACACCCCTGGGGAAACTCCCCCTAGACTGACCGGCCGCTTAGGACGCAGTCATGTGATCCATCATGGGAACCACCACTCACAACTGGAGTCCAGCCAAGTTGACACATCTTCAACTATCACACAAGGTGATTGAAAAGACCATGACTTGGGTAAGTTGCACCTTAATCATCAAAGTGACATTGTTGCTTTTTAAAACTTTACAGAGGTCTTTTGCAGTAGATTTGGCAAATGTAATAGTCATTTGTTTTCTTGACTGCTGCTTCTATGGGCATTAGTCATCAATTAAAAATTGAAATCATTGATAACTTTGATTTTTTTCTCCATTTATCATGATGTTGTTTTTTGGTCTTGTGAGGATTTCTGTTTTCTTCATGTGCAGGTATATTGAAGGCTATGGTTGACCTTCATCAGTGCTTCACATTGTCTTCATTTATGGCAAGATGGTTGTGTCATATGCATGTTGCATATTGTTAATGAGGCCTCCTTCAATCCGGATGTCACATTGTTCTTCATAATCCAGCTTCAAGATTAGATTATAAATAGCTGACACTCACTTTTTGTTTCTCCTTTTCTTCTATTCTCAACTTTAAACAAGTTCAGGGTAAGATCTGGATTCCTATGGGACTCTACCTTCCCTCTCAGGAAGAGTAATTGTTGTTGTTAGCTGCCATCCAATTGCCCCAGAGTGCATTGTGAGCCATGCACAATGGAACAAAATACTGCTCTGTCCTGTGCCATCACCATGATCAGCTGTGGATCCATAGGGTTTGCACTGGCTGATTTATGGAAGTAGGTTGCCAGATTTTTCTTCCTAGTCTATCTTAGTCTGGAAGCTGTGCCCAAACCTGTTCAGCAGCACAGCAACATGCAAGCCACACATATGGTGGCTTAGCATGGGGTGCGTTGGCCAGGAATAGAACAAAGGTCTCCTGTATGAAAGGTGAGAATTCTGCCATTGAACCACTAATGCCTCATATGAGGTGCATTAGAGGATTGAAAATCAGATGGGTTCAGGCAGCACGGGGCTAACACTTGGAGTTCCAGCTAACATACTGCAAGCTCAAACCTCAACCTCTATTAGAAAAGGGGGTTTATGTAATTTCTCCTACCCATTTTAATTCAAAAATTCCAAAGTATTTTACTTTCTACAGCAATGGCTATAGTACAATTAAATAATTTACCATTAAATGTGAATGGAAATGCAATCATCACCCAGTTTGGGACATTCTTTTGTGATCTTCAACTCTGAGGACTAAACTTCACAAAATATGCAAATATGTAAATATGTTGCTTCGGTTACCTCTAGTGCTGTTCTAAAAGAAAATACCACAAATGGGTGATTTTAACAAACAGGAGTTTATTCTCTTAGAGTTTAGGAGGCTAGAAGTGCTCCCAGCCACTGGAACTGGAGGCATCTCTTCACCCAGGCAGCTGCTAACTGCTGAGGCTGGCAAACCCCGGGTTGACAGGTAACATGGCACAGTCCCAAAATTATCAAACTACATGGCAGGCCACTAATTCAAGTCCATTAATAGTCCCAAGATCAGCAGACAATGTAGCAGGCTGCTGAACGGTGACTTGGCTACATGCAGGATTCAAGCATGCCAAAAGCTTCCGAGACCTTTCTCAAAACTTCTTCTTATGTACTGGAAGCAGATCACATCCTTAAGGCAGCTACTTAGCTGCTCCAGTAGATTCTACCGTGCAGTTGATTACTAATCTCATCATGAAGAGTGACTCCATCCAGTTGCCCAGCCACTCAAAACCAGGCCCAGCCAAGTTGACACATAACCTTAGCTATCACATATGTATATGCTTCTGCCTTTGCCTACATACAGACTTCTGTTCTTCACACTCCTGTGAATTTCCACACTGCCTCATTCCAAGAAGGATTTGAGATAGCTTATAGAAATATATTGCCTAAGGCACTTGACTGCTAACCAGAAGCCTGCCTGTTCAAACCCACCAGTGACTCCTTGAAAGGAAGGCTGGACAATCTACTTCCATAGTGATATCACCTCAGAAACCCAAGGAGAGGTCGCTATGAGTTGGGGCCGACTCGACAGCACATAACAACAACAACAACATTGAAATATAGAAGATGAGAAATAAATAGATGGAAAAGGGAACATAAAAACAGACTAGAAAGCTGAAATTAGGAATGAAGTTAATTCACAAAACTGCACAGAATAAAGCCTCCCTTTATGGTTACCCCTTACCAGATACATCACAATTCAGCACTAAGTCTTCCAAAACAAGAGGGAAATATGATCAGTTGCAAAAATTTCAGGGTCCATATTAAAACAACAAAAGTTTTAAAACAACAATATATCTTACTTGGGAAAAGCATAGTTCTATTTCACACAGAGAAAATTGCCAACAACTGATGCCTATAGCGTGACAAGGAGATAGAGAATGTCATGAATTTCAATTTACAGGTAAGAGGAAAAATGAGCAGAGGAAACCAGCAGACTAGGCTTCTAAGCCAATATTGTACCTGAGACTCAGGTGGGAATAATGTTTTAAAAACAAGAGTACAACCAGGTCTAGTGGGGTAGATCACAGATAGTCTCCACTAGAGTTCACCCTGAGAAGGAAAGGTGTCCACCCTCAGGTAGGCAGAATAATGGCTCCCCAAAATATCCAAGCCCTAATCCCTGGAATCCATGAATATGTCACCTTACATGGCAAAAGGGAGTTTGTAGACATGATTAAGTTAAAGAGTTTGAGTTGGGGACATGATCTTGGGTTATCTGAGTGGGTCCAATGAAATCACAAAAGTCCTTCTAAATGAGTAGGAAGCAAGAGAATGAGTGTCAGAGTGATGCCATGTGAGAAAGACTTAACCACCATTGCGGGCTTTGAAGATGGAAGGAAGTCAAGAGCCAAGAACTATGTGCAGCTCCAGATGCTGGAAAAGCCGAGATATGAATGTACTCCCTTTAGTTCTTCCAGATAGAATTAGTCCCAAGAACACCTTGATTTTATTGAATGAAATTGATTTTGGACTTCTGACCTTCAAAACTGTAAGAGAATAATTTTTTTGTTGTTTTAAGCCACCAAATCCATGGTAATTTGTTATAATGGACACAGGAAACTAATACACATTGTGAGTGGGTTCATTTGAGAACCAATCTGAGATCTGGTGGATCAGAGCATTAGCAGCATGAAGGGCTGTGGAACAGTGGTGGCAATGCTGGGAAGGCAAGCTTGAGGAGATAGAGGTACCTTGGAAAGGGGGTTGTATCTCTTGATGCTCTAGTGGTGAAGAGATAAAAATAAAGTAACTGAAGATAAGGGTTCTACTGACA
Organism: Orycteropus afer afer; assembly: GCF_000298275.1. Lineage (NCBI taxonomy): Eukaryota > Metazoa > Chordata > Mammalia > Tubulidentata > Orycteropodidae > Orycteropus > Orycteropus afer. The sequence goes on from NW_006921652.1 coordinate 6,649,508, forward strand.
CAAGAGGACAGACTTGCCCCCACCCCTAAAGCTGCCATTTACTGGGGAAACCTCTTCACTGTATAGTCAGAAAAAATACTTTTGAAGTAAGTGGATAAGTAAGGCACCTAAATCCTCTATCCCTGCTCCTACCTCTATATAACACTTCCTGTTACTGGCCCAGTAGAGTCTATCTGTGGGGTGTTAAGTTGTAACAGAAAGAGGGGAGGGCTCAGATCCTATGTGGGAAACTTTCAAAAGGACACAGAAGCTGCCTTTGGCCAAATTCAGGGCAATTTGAGAAACAAAAAAACAAGTGACTCTAATTCATTGTAAAACACTAAATAAAATAAAATCCATTAGTATGTAAAGATACTAATACTACTAAAAATAATATCTTTTTAATAAAAAGAAAAAAAAAAAACTCATTTGCACCAACACCTTACTCTAGAAATTTAAAGCAGTAGATAAGGAGAATAGTCCCTGGGTTGGTGCAAATGGTTAATGTGCTTGGCTGCTGACTGAAAGCTGGCAGTTTGGGTGCAACCAGAGGCACCTCAGAAGAAAGCCCTGACCATCTACTTCTGAAAAATCAGCCATTGAAAACCGTATGGAACACAGTTGTATTCTGACACACATAGGGTCACCATGAGTTGGAATCCATTCAACAGTAACTGGTAAGATAAAGAAAAACTCTTCTTAACAGGAATATGCCAAATAATATATGAAGAAGGGATGAGACCATTAGGAAATCACCTTTTTCTACCACACATTTATGTATATTGAATTCAGGTAAAGATCATTAATAGATACTAAAAATATTGGGCCAAAGATTTTTGTGGAACATTTTCATGGAGCCAAAGTATCACCCAATAGATTACTTATGTTAATACTGAATTTGACCTAAAGTCTGTGATAGTGGAACACAGCAATGGCTAAAGAAATCCTTCCACCCTCTGTGTTCAGGAAAACAAAACCAAAACCAAACCCACTGTGAGTGAGTTGATTCTGACCCACAGTATCCCTGTACAACAGAGTAGAACTGCCCCATAGAGTTTCCAAGGATGTAATCTTTATGGAAGTAGACTACCACATCTTAACTTCTGTGGAATGGCTGGTGGGTACAAACTGCTGACTTTTCAGTTAGTAGCCGAGTGATTTAACCAGTGTGACACCCACTCCTTTCAGGAAAACAGCTTGCTTCAAATAACCACCCTCTCATATGACTTAGATAAGACCCCCAGATGGCCCCTTGTTTACCTGTGACAAGGCCAGACACAGATCCTCCAAATTCCATTACCTTGCTTCTTAAATGAGTAACTAAACTGTGTGTTCCCACTAATCAATCAGAAACAAAATGCTTGTTGAAAAAACAAAATCTTTGGTTAAGTTTCTCTTCTTCCTCCAAGTCATTGAACTTTGCCCTGCCTCCAGATCTGAGCCCATACACTACTCCTCTTTAAGAGCCCCTTCCTGGGAATAGGCTGGTCTCATTCTGATTTACTATCTTTTGATGTCACCCACTCACTCCATTTCCCCACATCTGGGTTTTCCTTAGCCTTGCTTATTCATTCTATATAGAGAAGATATTTTTTCTCTAAATCTTGGAGACACTTCCAGATCTTATGGTCGAGTCTTCTCCCTATTGTAATCCTTCCACCTCTCCCACTACTACTACTATAACCAATTTTTCCCTTTTCTTTCTGAATAAAGATTCTCGATGTCAAAGTCGATATTTGTTTTTTATTTGACATTAGAAAGAGGAAAATGTAACTTTACAGTGGAGAAATGAGATGTCACTCATCAACAATGGGATGATATGATATTATGTGTTTCCTAAAGCAATTCTTAGGAGATCTGGTAGCATAGTGGCTAAGACATTTGCCTGCTAACCAGACGGCTGGCGGTTCAAACCC
>NW_006921652.1:6671029-6682576 GCF_000298275.1 Orycteropus afer afer
ACTTACTTGTGTTTTATTGACTATGCAAAAGCATTTGATTGTGTAGATCATAACAAATTATGGATAACATTGAGAAGAAAGGGAATTCCAGAACACTTAATTATACTCATGAGGAACCTGTGCATTGATCAGGAAGCTGTCATTTGAACAGAATTAGGGGATACTGTAGGGTTCAAAATCAACTTGTATGCTGAGCAAATAATCTGAGAAGATGGATTATATGAAGAAGAACATGGCATCAGGATTGGAGGAAGAATCATTAACAACCTGTGATATGCTGATGGCACAACTTTGCTTGCTGAAAGTGAGGATGACTTAAAGTACTTACTGATGAAGATTGAAGAATATAGTCTGCAGGATTACATCCCAATATAAAGAAAACAAAAATCCTCACAACTGGACCTATAAACAGCATCACGATAAATGGAGAAAAGTTTGAAGTTGTCGAAGACTTCACATTACTTGGTTCTACAATTGATGGCAATGGAGGCAGCAGTCAGGACATCAGACAACTTATAGCACTGGGCAAGTTGGCTGCAAAGAACCTCTTTCAAGTGCTGAGGAGCAAAGATGTCTCCTTGAGGACTAAGGTGTGCCTGACACAAGGCATATTTTCAATTGCCTCATTCTGTGTGAGAGCTGGGCAATGAATAAGGGAAGTGGAAGAAGAACTGATGCTTTTGAGTTGTGGTGCTGGCAAAGAATGCTGAAAGTACCATGGACTGCTAAAAGAGCTAACAAATCTGTCCTGGAGAAAGTGCAGCTGGAATGCTCCTTGGAAGCAAGAATGGCCAGACTTCATCTCACCTGCTTTGGTCATGTTATTGGAAAGGACTATTCCCTAGAGAAGGATATCATGCTTGGTAAGGTGGAGTGTAGACAAAAGAGGGGAAGGCCCTCAATGCAATGAATTGACACAGTGGCTGAGGTGATGGGCTCAAGTATAGCAAAGATCATGGAGCTGGCATGGGACCTGGTGGTGTTTTGTTCTGCTGTGCGTAGGGTCACTATGAGTCAGAGATGCCTCGGTGACACCTGACAACAACAACAACAACATGAAATTCATGAACAATGATTTAATCTTTGAAAAAAAATCAAATTAATTTAAAAGACATTTTGGGGACTATCAGCAAAATTAGAATATAAGCTGAATATTAGATGATATTAGGAAATTATTGTTAACTTCTTTGGCTGTGACAACAGTATTTTGCTTATGAGGGAGATACAAGCTGAGGTATTTACAAATGCAATGCCATGATATCTTTAGCTTCTTTCAAATGGTTTCATTTATGCATGTACACACACACACACACACACACATAACAGATGCAAATATAGCAAGAAAAAAATGTTAATGCTTGTTGAATTTAGGGTGTAAGAACCCAGGTACTCATTATATTATTATTTCAACTTTTCTGTATGTTTGAAATTTTCCTTTAAAAATATTAAAATGAAAGTAAAGAAGACACAGGAGTGATTTCTTAAATTACAAAAGAAAGTGATGCATAATTTTATCCTAGTTAATCTGAAATAATTTGACTACTAACCAGAAGGCTGGCATTTCAAACCCACCAGCCACTCCTTGGAAGGAAGATTGGGCAATCTCCTTCTGTAGCAATACTGCCTCAGAAACCCAAGGAGGGGTCACTATGAGTCAAATCTGACTTTACAGCAGTGAGTTTGGATTTTTGGTTTTTGGTATGCTTAAAATCTTGATTATTTCAAGTTAATCTCATCCTTTAAAATTTTAATTTTGTGTTTTATAGTTCATATAATATATTAATGTAGCACTGCATGTAAATACTTTATGCATACCTAAATATTTAGGTAAATACTTTATATAAATAAATATAGATATACATGCTCAAAACTTCTTGCTGGTAAGATGTGTAATGAACAAAAAATTGGAAACCATTCCATGCCTACATTTTTTCATGTTTCCAGGTCCACTTCTGAACTGCTACCAAGTTAGCTAGAATGATCTGGTTGCAGAGAGAACATAGACAAAGTGATCAATCATTGTTGTTGTTGTTATGTGCCGTCGTGTTGGCCCTGACTCATAGTGACCCCTCCTTGGGTTTCCGAGGCAATATCACTACGGAAGTAGGTTGCCCAACCTTTCTTCTGAAGAGTGGCTTGTGGATTTGAACCGCCAGCCTTCTGGTTAGCAGTCAAGTGCCTTAGGCACCACGCTACCAGAGCTGCCACCTAAGCGTTAGGAATGAGAATTGTGGGTGTACCAAGGTTAAGTGGAGTTAGAGAGAGAGAGTGTTCTCTGGACTACATTTCTGCCTTCAAAGTCTTTCACTTCACCCCAGTGGATATATGGAGTCTATGTAGCTTGAATACTAATATGATCAGGTGTAAGGTAAAGAAGGCAAGGGTATGGGGGTTGGGAAAGAGTGACAAACAGATGTGTATATGTGTTTAACTGATAAGTTTAATATACTAGCTGAAGAATGAGTGATCTGGCAATGCTGAATAGGGGTGCAAGGCCTGATGGGATGATTCCTGATAAAGGATTATTAGACCTAATTGCAGCCTCAGACTTGGATTGGTCTATGGGCGATTGAGGTTTGTGGTATCTAAAAGGAGGGGGAAGAGTAAGGGAGCTATTTGGGGATCTTTTGATAATGGCCCTTTTCCAGCATGGTCAGGGTGATCATACCCAAAGTGTCACACAGGTCTAGCTTTCTTGAGAGTGAAGGTTATACAACATTTTTTCTTATACAACACTTTACCCAGTGCTGTATGCATAGCTAATTCCCGGTGAATATTTGTTCCACTGAATTGAATTTCAGACATTGTCTTAGAAAAAATAAATACTCTAGAAAAAAGGGAAAATGGGTTATACTATAGTCAACAGAATCTAAGTCTATATCAGATGAAAGATAGGTAAATTCATAACAAAAGGAAGATTATAAACACTTCTATCATCACAAACAAATACAAAATTATTGAAAGTTAAACATTTCAAACAGCAAAAATGAAGACTGTGTGTTGTTGTTGTTGTTAGGTGTCATCAAGTCGGATCCAAGTCATAATGATCCTACATACAATAGTACGAAACACTTCCTGGTCCTATGACATCCTCACAATCCCTGCTATGCTTGAGCTCATTGTTGTAGCTACTGTGTCAATCCATTTGGTTGAAATTCCTCCTCTTTTTCACTGTTCCACTACACATGTTAATTAAATATGTATTATTACATGGAAAACTCACTGCCATCGAGTTGGATCTGACTCATAATGACCCTTCCTTGGGTTTCCAAGGTGGTATCACTATGGAAGTAGATTGCCCAACCTTCTTTCTGAGGAGTGGCTGGTGGGTTTGAACCACCAGCCTTCTGGTTAGCAGTCAAAATTCCTTAGGCACTACGCCATATGAACTGGTATATAGATGAGAGAGAGAGAGAGAGATTAAACTAAAAAAATATTACACCATTTTTGGTATAAGATATGCATTTGAATCTCAAAACAAATTATTGTTTCTTTTTCGAAGTTATATCATTTTTATCTAATTAAATACATAAGTCATTTGTTCTCTGTGGCCATCATTACCCTGAATAAATAAATAAAATACATAAAAGTTATTGAGAATGTGAGTAATCATGTTCCGTAAGTAGTTTCTCGAATTGATGTCAGGTCAGCTACTATTCCTGAACTTTCCTTCATAGTTTATGAATTTGCTATCAGACATTAACCTCAGAAAGTATTTGTTACATTGTGACGACTGGAGAATATGTATTTCGTGAAAGAAGTAAACATATGATTAACATATAACTTTACTGCTGGAAATGGCATTAGCCTTTATGGATGAGCAATGTAGGCAGTAGAAGAATGATGGCACTAATTTGAGCGGATGATGGGCTGCTTTCCTTATATGACCCCATGTAAAAAGCACCATTGAAAGATACAGAAGAATGTGCATCAACAGCAAGCTGTAACTCAAGCTCAAGGACCGTTTTGATATATAAAGATCACAGAATATTTAAATTATAATATGCTTAACTTTTCATTCCAGAAAAATTAGAGAAAACAAACAAGGAGAAAGAACATAAAGGTCACCCATAACCACCACCACCTTCACACTGTTGCTAATAACTCCCCTTCTGAGTACCCTTTTCCAATTCTGCAACTGGCAAATTAAAGAGCAGAGAGGTTAAGTGAATTTTCCCAAAGTTACTGTTAGTTGCCATTGAGTCATGTGGAAAGGAAGCAGATCTCCAACCCTGTCTTCTGAGGTGCCTCTGGATGGGTTCAAACCACCAGTCTTGGCTAATAGTCCAGCTGCTTAAGCATAAATGTGCCAGTAAGGGACACTTTTCTTCCAAAGCTAATGAAGGATAATGAGTAGCTGTGGCAGTTTCAAGAGGGGATGGTAAACGATTTAGATATTTTCCTCATTCACTCAACATCAACAGGTACTCCTTCCAGCCTTGAAGTCTTGGTTGGCCTCCTCAGTCTTCTCCACATTCTGAAGCTGCCCCTGGTTAGTGGCAGTGGTTTGGAGAGAAAAGGGGTTCTCCTGTGGCCTACACCACAACTTTGAATGCCTAAACTTTTAAACAAAACAAAGATGAAGTATGACCTTTATCGCATGCTTTGATTTTCTTTCAGGGCACTTTAGAATGTAAGCAATTAATGACAGAGTAATACAATTATCAGCTTCACTGAAACCCATCATCTTAGGGAACTAAGGTCTTGTTTGATAGATTTGCCATTTAAAAGAATGAGATACATCAGAAAGAAAATAGATGTCATCATCCTTTCAGCGATAAAATATTTCTGAAAGAGGAGTTCCTGATGAAAGATTATCATGCTCATTTCCCCCCCGACTTCCTGCCTTGAAATTCTTTCCTGCCTCTGTCACTGCCAGTGACTGACAGCTGGCTTCATAATTAAATTCAAGCATGTTTGCTTTTGCTGACCTTCACAAAGAAATGAATTTTCGAGCTCTAGACATGAATAAAGTGTTTTAATTTGGGGAAAATAATATGTTTGCATCATTCCCAGCAATCCATGGATCTGATTACCTGTGCTATTTCCACACTCCACTTCAAAGCGGACTTCTAGAGGGTGGCTGACAGTTGGAGCTACTCCATAATTAACCCCCAGCTTTGGTGTTCTGCAAATGCATCATCCTGAAGAGTGCATATTTTTTTCTGGGTGAATTAATGAGGACTCTAGTGGACCACTGCTCTCAAGTTTCTCTGAGACCTATTTACTCTGCATCCCTAGATTTGTTAATATCTGTTCATAAGAACAAATAGTTCTCTTGGGTTTCTGGCTTTTGTTCTCTTGCCTTTATCTTCTGCCCTTTCCTTCTTCTTTTCCTGACGTGCTCTCACCACCCTCTACCAGAAGAGACTCTGTGGTACAGCAGCAAGGAGCCCCAAGGCCTGGATGAGCCTCAGGCTTTCAGATGTATAATGAAGATAACAACATGGACACTGCAGAAGTGCCTTGGAAGAAAGGCCTGGTGACCTCCTTTCAAAAACTCAGCCACTGAAACCCCATGGAGCACAGTTCTACTCTGACACACATTGGGTCACTCATAGGTGGAGTTGCCTAGGTGGCAACTAACTAACTGGGTAGAGGTGTTGAAAGGATGAGATGAGACTGGATATGTAATGTACCCAGCAAGTGCTAGACACACTCTGTGGAAGACCCTGGATACAGAAAAAAAAAAAAAAAAAAAAACTCACTGGCATCGAGTTGATCCTGACTCACAGTAACCCTTGTAACCCCTCCTTGGGTTTCCGAGGTGGTATCACTACAGAAGTAGATTGCCCAGTCTTCCTTCCAAGGAGTGGCTGGTGGATACAAGCAACTGCAATTGTTCTTTCTTATTTATCCAAAGTCTTTCTCTATGATCCTTCTTTCTTGTGCTATGTGAATTTGACAGATTGCTCTCTTCTTTAAAATCACAGCACACCTTGCCCTTGACCTTGTGTAGGGTTGGCAGATGTTGTTTCTACAAACCTATTTGTATGTGCTGCCAGAATGTCCAGGTATATAGTACAACTGACAAGTGACAAGGTTGTGGTGGCTTCTTGGCTATAGTCAGCTACCCTGAGGGAATGAGTAGTAGGACCTGTGGGCTTGGGACCACAGGGTGCAGGTGACATCATGCTCAATTGGCATAACATACTACACAAAAACATTGTTCTACATCCTACTTTGATGAGTAGTGACTGGGGTCTTAAAAGCTAGCAAGCAGCCATATAGATGCAATTATGGGTCTCTCCTTATCCAGAGCAAATAAGAATGAAGAAAACCAAAAATGCATGGAAACAATTAGTTCAAGGGACTGGTAGACCATGCGATCCTCAGCCTACATGAATATGAGACCAGAAGAACTAGATGGTACCTGGCTACCGCTGCCAATCACTCGGAGGGGAATCGGTGCAGGAGATCCTGGATAAAGTGGGACAACAATGTGAAACAAGATTCAAAATCATAAAAAAAAAAGACCAGGTTTGCTGATCTGATAGTGCCTGGTGAAACCCCTGAGACTATGGCCCCTAGTGAACTGAAATCACTTCCAGCCAAACAATAGACAGGCATATGGGGTAAGCATTTACATCAGACAGATATACTCCTTGAAGCCATCAGTCATGGGAGAACAGAAGGGCAGTGTTTGCACAGGGAAACAGCTGGGGTTAGGGGTGGGAGAGCATGGGAAGGAAGGGCACAGGGAAGAGGTAACTATGGGGAGGAAGTGGGAAGAGAGTTGTTACACTGGTAACAGTGTTACACTGGTGGCAGTCAATGTCATGAAACAAAATGTGTATGAACTGCTGTGTGGAAAATGAATTTGCTCTGTAAACTTTCACCCAAATCACAATAAAAATTTTAAAAAAAAATTGATACACTTTCTTCAAGTCCTCAAAAGGTCAGGATAAACCCACAGACTCATAGCCTAGTGTGTGGGATTTCAGAATATTCAGACACGTTATGTATAGCAGAACTGACAAGGGACATATATATCCTGGGTGACCATGTAATTTATTGCCACACTCGGACACTTTTGAAAGTGGAAGGGGACAGTAACTTTTTTTTATTGTATTGGTAGACTAATTGTTGTTGTTGTTGTTAGGTGCCATCGTGTTGGCTCTGACTCATAGCAACCTCACGTATAACAGAACAAAACACTGCCTGGTTGTGCACCATCCTCACAATCCTTGCCATACCTGAGTCCATCATTGCAGCTACTGTGTGAATCCATCTCATTGAGGGCCTTCCCTTTTTCCACTGACCCTCCACTTTACCAAGCATTATATCTTTTTCCAGGGAGTGGTCCCTTCTGATAACATGACCAAAGTAGGTGAGACAAAGTCTGGCCATTCTCCCTTCCACGGAACATTCTGGCTGCACTTCTTGCAGGATAGGTTTGTTCGTTCTTCTGGCAGTCCATGGTACTTTCAGTATTCTTTGCCAACACCACAACTCAAAAGCATCAACTCTTCTTTGGTCTTCCTTATTGATTGACCAGACTACAAATGCATATGAGGTGGTTGAAAATACCATGGCTTGTGTTAGGTGCATGTTAGTCTTCAAAGAGACACTTGGCTCTTTGGAACTTTTGTAGCAGATTAGCCCAGTGCAATATGATGTCTGATTTCTTGACTGCTGCTTCCATGAGTGTTGATTGTGGATCCAAGTAATACGACATTTTTGACAACTTCAATCTTTTTTCCATTTATTGTGATGTGGCTTATTGGTCCAGTTGTGAGGATTTTCATTTTCTTTATGTTGAGGTATAATCCCTACTTCAGACTGTAGTCTTTAATCTTCATCACTAAGTGCTTAAGTCATCTTCATTTTTAGCAAGCAAGGTTGTGTCATCTGCATATTGCAGGTTGTTAATGAGTCCTTCTCTAATCCTGATGCTGTGTTCTTCATATAGTACAGCTTCTTGGATTATTTGCTCAGCATAGAAATTGAATAAGCATGGTGAAAGGATACAACATTGATGTCCACCTGTCCTGATTTTAAGCTTTGCAGTATCCCTTTGTTCTGTTTGAACAACATCCTCCTAGTCTATGTACAGGTTCTTCATGAACATAATTAAGTGTTCTGGAATTCCAATTCTTTTCAACATTATCCATGATTTGTTATGATCTGCATAGGTGAATGCTTTTGCTTAGTCAATAAAACACAAACAAACATCTTTCTGGTATTTTTTGCTTTCAGCCAAGATCCATCTGGCAATAGTAATGATATTCCTTGTTCCACATCCTCTTCTGAATCCAGCTTGCATTTCTGGGAGTTCCCTATCATTATATTGCTGTAACCATTGTAAACTAGTACTATGGCTTTATTCAAAACTATTTTTCAAAAATGAAAATCTTTGTAATACCTTAAAAGTAACAAATGTGTACAATAAATCAAAATTTAAAATTCCATTATAGGAGTTTTGCATAATAAAAAAAGTGTAAACAGAATAGTTATTCTCAATATATATTCATTTCGAATTATCTTCAGCAAAATTTTACTTGTATGTGATATTAATGATATTGTTCGATAATTTCCACATTCTGTTGGATCACTTTTCTTTGGAATGGGTACTAATAAGGATGTCTTACAGTCAGTTGACCAAGTAGCTGTTTTCCAAATTTCTTGGCATAGATGAGTAAATGCCTCCAGTGCAGCATCCATTTGTTGAAACATCTCATTGGGTATTCTGTTGATTCCTGGAGCCTTGTTTTTTTTTTTTTTTGCCAATTCTTTCACTGCAGCTTTGACTTCTTCTTTCAATACCATTGGTTCTTGATCATATACCACCTCCTGAAATAGCTGAACATTGACCAATTCTTTTTTGTACAATGATTCTTTGTACTCCTTCCATCCTCTTTTGATGCTTCCTGCATCAGTCAATATTTTGCCCATAAAATCTTTCAATATTGCAACTTGAGGCTTGAATTTTTTCTTCAGTTCTTTCAGCTTGACAATTGCCCAACATATTTGTCCCTTTAGGTTTTCTAACTCCAGGTCTTTGCACATTTCATTATAATAATTGACTTTGTCTTCTTGAGCTACTCTTTGAAATCTTCTGTCCAGTTCTTTTATCTTGTCATTTCTTCCATTTGCTTAAGCTACTCTCTGTTCAAAGGTAAGTTTCAGAGACTCTTCTGGTACGTTTTGGTCTTTTCTTCCTTTCTTTTTTAATGACCTTTTTCTTTCTTCATGTATGATGTTCTTGATGTCATCCCAAAATTCGTCTGGTGTTTGGTCATTGGTGTTCAGTGCATCAAATCTCTTCTTTAGATGGTGTCTAAATTCAGGTGGGATATAATCAAGGTCATATTTTGGCTTTTGTGGACTTGTTTTAATTGTCTTCAGCTTCAACTTGAACTTGCATATGAGTAATTGATGGTCTGTTCCACAGTCAGCTCCTGGACTTGTTTTGGCTGAAGATACTGAGCTTCTCCATCTTTCCACAGATGTAGTTGATCTCATTTCTGTGTATTCCATCTGGTGAAGTCCACATGTATAGCCATCATTTTTGTTGTTGAAAAACGTATTTGCAATTAATTTGTTAATCTCACAAAATTCTATCATGAGACACCAGAAGGGTAGCATTCACACTGAGGGAAAACTGGACACACAGGAATGCCTAGATAAGAAGGGAGGGGGTGATCACAGGGAGGAGAGGGGAGGAGATTTTTTTATGGTTGGGGATGGTAATTAGGCCATGAAATCAGATGTGCAAGAACTGTTGAATGTAAAAAAGTTTGCTTTGTAAATTTTCACCCAAAGCACACACACACACACACACACATTTCTATCATACGATCTCCAGTGTCATTTCTATCAGCATGTCCATATTTCCCAACTACCACTGATTCTTCTTTGTTTCCAACTTTCACATTCCAATCACCAGTCATAATCAATGCATCTTGATTGCATGTTTGGTCAGTTTCAGACTATAGAAGTTGGTAAAAATATTTAATTTCCTCATCTTTGGCATCAGTGGTTGGTGGGTAAATTTGAGTGATAGTAGCATTAACTGGTCTTCCTTGTAGGCATATGTATATTATCCTATCACTGAAAGCATTGTACTTCAGGATAGATCTTGAAACATTTTTTGTGATGATGAATGCCACGCCATTACTCTTCAATTTATCATTCCCAGTATAGTAGATCATATGGTTATCTGATTAAAAATGGCCAAAACCAGTCTGTTTCAGCTCACTAATGCCTAGGATATTGATCTGTATGCGTTCCATTTAATTTTCGACAACTTCCAATTTTCCTACATTCGTACTTCATACATCTCAAGTTCCAGTTATTAATGGATGTTTGTAGCTGTTTCTTAACATTTTGAGTCGTGCCCCATCAACAAATGGAGGTCCTGAAAGCTTTACTCCATCCCTGTCATTAAGGTCAGCTCCACTCTGAGGAGGCAGCTCTTCCCCAGTCATTTTGACTGCCCTCTGACCTGAGAGGCTCATCTGGCACTACATCAGACAGTTTCAGGGCTATTCATAAAGTTTTCCAGTAAGATATCAGGCAGTGTCTCACTACAGTTTATAAGGTTTTCACTGGCCAATTCTTTGAGGAGTGGGTGGTCCCTTCCTTCTTCTGAGTTTGTCTTAGTTTGGAAGCCCTGTTAAAACCTGTCCACCATGGGTGACCCTGCTGGTCTTTGAAATACCAATGACATAGCCTCCAGCATCACAGCAACATGCAAGCCATCCCAGTGTCTAACTAAAAAATGATACATTTTTCAATATTGTCTTATTTTTAGTTTCTTCATAAAATTGACTGCAGGCTTCTTCAAAGTTCTAATTTATGGTTAATTAATTTGAAATTGTTTGTAACTTCATTAGCTTATTCTCTATAGAATATAATACTTTTAATGGAAGAAGTACTTTATAGATACTGAGGTACCTGGAAATTTGAGAGCAAATTTTGCTAAATGGAAGCTATTCCAAAATTGATTTCCTTTTGTATTGAAATGGAACAATATTTCAGCTGAAATATTTTCAGACTATTGTTCACCTATGTTCAGAATATCTTTCCTTAACAATTTTTTTCTTTTCACAGATTAATCAAATATAAGTTATTTCTACTTAGAATCTTTGAAGTCTTTAAACAAAGTGTTGCAGATACTGTAAAATTATATGTCTACTCAATTTCTTTCCATTTAAATTCAGAATATATATTTATCCAATAATAAGAGTTTCATAGGATATTTTGATAATTATAACATATCAGAGTTAAAATTCATTTAATTTCTTGAGTCCCTCTCATTTTATAGGGATAAATTTCAATACTTTGTTTACAAGCTTATTTTTTAAATAATTATAATTCTATAAAAGCACCAAAAACTTGTTGTTTTGTTATTATAGTTGTTGAATATTTGAATTAGAGATTTCAAATGGTTTATGCACCATATGCAACCAAAATTTAGAAGACCTATTTTAAAAAGTTTAATATGGTGGTAAGACATTTATGTTGACTTATAAAGCAGTTGTTCAAAAGCACAAACATTTCTAAAATCTGATTGATAATAAAAAGCAAAACCAAAAAGTACAT
>NW_006921652.1:6685116-6692046 GCF_000298275.1 Orycteropus afer afer
ATTGTCTTCTCACCTGCATGGTTTCTGCCGAGAAATCCAAGCTTAGTTTTATTGGTTGTCCCTTGTAGGTAACTTTTCATTTTTTGCATGCTGCTCTCATGATTCTTTCTTGTGTTTTGATTTTGGTAAGTTTGATGATTATATGTCTTGGTGATTTTCTTTTGGAGTCTAACCTGTTTGGGGTTCATTGGACTTCCTGAATGGATATATTATCATCTTTCCTCATACCAGGAAAATTCTCTTCCAACAAATCTTGGACAATTTTCTCAGTGGTTTTATTTGTCTCTTCCTGTTCTGGAATTCCAATTACATGTAGGTTATTCCTTTTGATGGGATCGCACATGACCCTTAGGTTTTCTTCATTTTGTTTTGATCTTTTTTTATGATTTCCAAAGAAGTGTTCAGGTATTTGCCTTCAATGTCACTAATTCTGTCTTCCCTTGACTCAATTCTACTCCTTTGCCCATTCAATGTCTTATCTATTTCTGAATATTTAGTATTAAGCTTTCGGATTTCTGTGTGTAGATTTTGTATCATTGCTAATTTCTCATTTATTTTGTCATTTTATTCTTGTATTGTCTTTCAAAATTGTTGTAGGATTTTCTCTGTGTTTTCCTCAATTTTGTCAGTGTTTTCCTCATTCTGTCTCTCAATTTGTTGAAGATACCTAAATAATGATTCTTTTGAATTGCTTATCAGGGAGTCCCAATGCTGTGTCTTCCTCAGGGATGTGTTTTGGGTCTGTATCCTGGTCCCTTGTTTCTCCTGCTTTATCTTGCTTCTTTGTATGGACTGTGATGCTCTGTTGTCTCCAAGGCATTGTGACATTTTTGTGTTTATATTTAATTGGTGATTGTATGTTGGAATGACTTGCCCACGATTTTAGTTTTCTTTGTATGTTATCTACACAAGCAGGGTATTGTGCTGTGCTCCTATATTACTAGTTGGCAGCACTCACACACTCATTACCTGTCTCCTTTCCTGTTTTCAGCCTCTCATATATCCTTGCCTAACTTGGCAAACAGAGCCTATTCTTAGGTCTCGGGAATCTGAATGAGAATTCTGTCACTTTAAAATCCAAAATGGCCACCACTTGTAAACATTCAAATTGGCTGCACCCTTGGTCACTTTAAATGTCCAAAATGACCACTGCTTGCAAAAATTCAAAATGGTTGTGCCCTCAGTCACTTTATATATCCAAAATGGCTGTTGCTTACAGACATTCAAAATGGCTGCACCCTCAGTCACTTTAAATATCCAAGATGGCTGCCATGTGTAAACAATGAAAATGGCTGCACTGTCTGGACAGCGGAAAGTTGTCTCCCTCTGTGCTGTTTGCCTTCCTAGTCATAGGCCATCAGTGCTGTTGTCCCTGAAGCCCTTGGTGACCAGGGCTGATCTTTAGGTCAATTCTCAAGTCCCAACACCACTTAGAAATATTCAGGCTATTGGTTCTGTCAGAGTAGCTGACAGTCCGCAGGTCCGATCTTCTCTGTACTTATTATTTTCATTCAGGATTCTCCACTAGTTGGTGCTTAATCCACTTCTGTATAGTTCCTTTCAAAGCTTAGGGCTCCAGGATTATCTTCTGTATCTCTGTCAATTGGTTTTTCTTTTCTTTGTTGAAGAGGGTCTGTGTTACTTGTCTGCCTATTCCTCCATCTTACCAGAAGTCCCAGTCACAAACATTTCTTCATGTATTTGTTGGCCACCTGAATATCTTCTTTGGTAAAGTCTTCTGCCTTTTTTTTTTTTTTCTTTCTTTTTTTTTTTTTTTAAATTGGATTGTTTGTCTTTTTTGATGTTGAGGTGTTTTCTATAAATTTTAGAGATAAGTACCTTGTCCAACAGTCATTGCTGAATATTTTTTTCCCAATGTGTAGGTTCTCTTTTCACTCTTTTAGAGAAATCTTTTGATGCACATAAGAATTTAATTTTCAGAAGGTCCCAATCATCTAGTTTCTCTTCTGCTGTTTGTGCATTTTGGGTTATGCTTGATAGTCTTTTTATGCCATAAATTAGGCCCCTAAATTTGCCCCCGTTTTTTCTTTGATGAACTTTATAGTTTTAGCTTTTGTATTTTAGTCTTTGATCCATCTGGAGTTAGTTATTGTGTATGGTGTGAGGTATGGATCTCTATAAACCAAAAAGAACCAAACTCACTTCTGTGGAGTTGATTTGACTCATAGCAACCACTTCTTGTATTTCTGAGGTGGTATCACTACAGAAGTAGATTGCCCAATCTTCCTCCAAGGAGTGGCTGGTAGGTTTGAACTGCCAGCCTTCTGGTTAGCAGTGAAGTGCCTTAAGCCCTATGCGACCAGAGCTCCTTGGATCTCTATAGGTTTCTTAATTTAGTAAGAGCATAGTTTTTACCACAATATTATGCTCCTTTAAGATTTGGATTATTCATACACAGAGACACACAGACAAAATAATTTTATCTTCAATGTTGAACTTATTATTTGGATTTATAATAGCATTTACAATAATGTCAAATATTTTCTTTTGCCAGAATGACTTTCACAAGGTTTACCATGATTCTAAGGAATTGTTGGGAAAGATAAAAATCAAACCAATACTGAAATTGATTCAATTGATTTTCAGTTAGAAGCACTTGATGTCAACAATATAAGAGCAAACTAAAAACTCACTGCCATCCAATCGTATCCAACTCATAGTGACCCCTCCTAGGGTTTCTGAGGTGGTATCACTACGGAAGTAGATTGCCCAACCTTCCTTTCGAGGAGTGGCTGGTGGATTTGAACTGCCAACCTTCTGGTTAGTAGTCAAATCCTTTAGTCAATATGCCACCAGAGCTCCCCAACAATACATAAGGTTTATATACATATATATGTTTATAAATGTAGCAAACACATTAACAGCTATTACTTCATTTGTACACATCCCAAATACTTTGGATTAAAGCAGAGTTAAATTAATTTAAAAGAACAGTCATTTGATCTGCTGTCTGCAGGTGGACATGGAAAATTGGGCACAGATTTCTTTATTCCCCCTAAATTTTTTATTTAATTTGGGTGGAAGTTTACAAAGAAAACAGTTCATACACATTTTGTTTTGTGACATTAATTGAAATCCTCACAATGTAAGAGCTCTCTTCCCACTTCCTCCCTGTAGTTACCTTTTCCTTGTGTTTTTCTTTCCTATCCATTCCTGCCTTCTGAGCTTTCTGCCTGTGCTAGTGCTGGCCTTCTGATCACTCATGGTTGATTGTTCTAAGGAGTGCACTTCCTTGGTGTAATTGTTCACTTCTTATGCTGGTCTATTGTTTGGCTGAATGTTAAGCCAAAGGAATGAGTTCAAGTCCAGGCCCAAAAGGTGAATAGGGACCATGGTGTTGGAATTTCACCAGTCTCTATCAGACCAGTAAACCTGGTCTTTTTCATGATTTTGAGTTTTGTTCCACATTTTTCTCCCATTCTGTTAAGGATCTCCAATTTTGATCCCATCCCACGTGGTTGTCAGTCGTAGCTGGGCACCACCTAGCTCTGGTCTCAGGGTCATGTAAATTGAGGTTTCCATGGTCTACTATTCCCTTGGGCTAATTGTTTCCATGTGTCTTTGATTTTCTTCAGTCTCCTTTGCTCTTAATGAGGAGAGACTAATAGATGCATCTTAGATGGCAGCTCTCAAGCTTTTGAGACACCAGAAAATACTTACTCATCCTACTCAAGTAGGATGTAGAACAATGTTTTGTGTACTATATTATGCCAATTGAGCTTGATGTTCCTCAGGATCATGGTCCCAAACCTGCAAGCCCAGCAACTTAGTCTCTCAAGGTGTTTGGTTGTGGCTAAAAAGTTAAAATATTTTGCCTCTGTTAGCTCTACTCTATATATGGACCTTTTTACAACCCATACAAATATGAATGTAGAAATATGGTGTGCCAAACCTATACATGGTTTTGGGTATATTCCCTTTCACCTACTCATACCTGACCTTCTTGCCTGTCTACTTAGTATCCACCTGTTTATTAATGTTTATTATTACTGATAATGCAAAATTGTGTATGTAATAGTATATTTACCTTTATTATTTGTACCTCTTGTGCACCTCTATGGGACTTCCTTTTCTTTAGTGACATTGGGGCACAGATTTCTTTTCTTTTTTTGGGGGAGGCACAGATTTCTTGAAATAGTATCCATCTTTTTAAGTAGATGCTGATGTCTTCCAGCAAATCTTTATCTTCTTGTCTTCTTGTCTCACTGATGTCACTATGGCCCTCTAGTGGACATTTATCAACTTCCCTGAAAAAATAAAAATTAGTACTTTCTTTTCTATACATTCATTGCTACTAAGAGGTTTTATAAAATAAATTTGAAAAACCACCTACCAAAAATTAAAATAAATATATGCATCTAGAATTATATCATATTAGAAATGATGAAACCACTGTAGTACAATAAGCCTATCCAGAATACTTGGTAGATATTCTATGGCAGGACAGCTCAGTCTTCACATCCCACATTCCTATCTAGTAATTTCCCCTTGTTTCCCAGAGACCATATCAAGAGATATGGTCTGGTAGCTTGAAGAGTGTTGCATGCCACAGCACAACTGGCTGGTTTAGAAAGCAGCCAGCACTGAATGCTTCTTCCACCCTCATTGGAAGACCTGAAGAAGTTGGATGACACTTTAGTTTTATCTGTCTCTTTTAGCTTTATCTTCCAGGAAGACATTTGAGTTTGTAGCTCCTGGTTCTAAAATGTTTATGCTATCCCACCTTGTTAAAGTGGATTTTTTTCTAATCCTCAGATTTCTCTAGATGATTTCAAATAACCCTGATATGCATCTACTTTCCCAAACAAAATGTGGCTCCCCTTCCCTCAGTGGAACTTGAAAGAACAACTACTAAATGGTAGCTTAGGGAGTTGGACCTAGATTTGTCTGATTCCAAGATTCATGTTTGTGATAGTTGGAGCTGTGTGTCAATTTGGTTGGACCCCAGTTCTGTGTGTTTGTTCCCATGATGGGATCAGATGACTATGTTCTGAGTGGCCAATCTGTTCAGGGGGAGTTTCCCTAGGGCTGTGGCCTGCTTCCAGGATACCCAGGGACATCCTGGGAAAAGAGACATTCTTCTGTGGATCAGGATTCTGTTGTGCTGCCTACAACTGACCGTGAGTGAACAGTCCACTGTTCGGCCTGGAGATCTTGGATTCATCATTCATAGGAGTCAACAGCTGGTGTACTGCCTTCCAGCCTTGAGCTTCTTGGCCCCTGTGGTTGCGGAAGCTAAGAAAAGCCTCTAGCCTGATGTTTGCTCCAGGGACTTTGGACTTGTCGGGTTCTATCCAAAGATAAAGGAGCTCTGGTAGCATAGTGGCTAAGACACTTGCCTGCTAACCAGACGGCTGGCGGTTCAAACCCACCAGCCACTCCTCGGAAGGAAGGTTGGGCAATCCTACTTCCGTAGTGATACTGCCTCGGAAACCCAAGGAGGGGTCGCTATGAGTCGGGGCCAACTCGACGGCACATAACAACAACAACAACAACATCCAAAGATAAATTTCTCTCTCTCTTTATATATATATAAGGTTTGCTGGTTTTGTTACTCTAGAGAACCCGGTCTAACACATTTGGTACCACGAGTGGTTCTAGAGAGACAAAATCATAAGGATGGGCTTCCTAGATTGGTTCTCCAGTTTGATTAATTTTAATGACCCTAGTGACTCTACGTCTGTTACTAAAAAGGGTCCTACTAATCCGTGGTGTAAAGTGGCAAAATTAATACATGAAATAGCACCACCAATAGATCAAGTACTTGTGAGAAGTGATGCTCTGGGTGATCGGATATTTGATACTTTTCTGCAATTTTGTCATAATGAGGAGTATAAGGAAGCTGCTTGGTTGGTCCTACTTACACTGGCCAAACTGGTGAAAGAGAAAGATGTGCTCAAAGCTGCTGAGTCTCGGCTTAAGTGCCGCATAAAAGACCTCAATGCTTCCAGCTGTGCTATGAAAGAAAGTCTTATACCTTCTAGTAACAGAGCTGATATTGCTGAAAACCAAATCCAGAGTCTTATTGTAAGAGTGGCTGAATTACAATGCCAGCTAAATTGCCAATCCAGAATGGTGTCTGGTGTTAAAGTGAGGGCATTGATTGGAAAAAAATGGGATTCTGAAACCTGGAATGGGGACATATGGCCAGATAATCAGGAAGATCAGGATATGGAGCCTGTAAATTCTGTTGAATCTGAATAGACTACTGTAAAACCATTATCCTCTCCCCTCAGTTTGATGAGATTAACTCAACTGTTCCTGTTGGGTCATTGTTTGAGGCAGAGGCCATTCCTGAATGCTCTCAGGAACTGTCTCAAGCACCCATTGTTTCTATGAGACCCATAACTAAAGTCAAGACCAAACGAGCCCCAAGAGGTGAAATAGAAAGTGTGACTGAGGAGGTGATACACTATACCCGAAAAGACATACTTGATTTTGCTAACATGTACAGACAGAAACCTGGAGAATATGTATGGGAATGGCTACTGAGGGTGTGGGATAATGGTGCAAGGAATGTAAGATTGGATCAGTCTGAGTTTATTGATTTAGGTCCACTAAGTATGGATTATTCATTCAATATCTCAGCTCCAGAGGTTAAGAAAGGATCTAATAGTTTATTTGGTTGGCTTACTGAGGCATGGATTATGTGGTGGCCTAGCTTAAATCAAGTTGAAGTACCAGACCTGCCTTGGTTTAGTGTAGAAGAAGGTATCCAGAGAATTAGGGAAATTGGCCTGTTAGAATGGATTTATCAGATTAGACCCCTAGAGCCAGAAATGGAGAGTCCAGAAGACACGCCTTTCACCAGTACCATGAGGAATAAATTTGGGAAGGGAGCTCCAGATCCTGGAAGACTGCTGTGATTGCTATTTTATGTAAACCTGATTTGACAGTGGGAACTGCCCT
>NW_006921652.1:6693676-6696389 GCF_000298275.1 Orycteropus afer afer
GTTCAGCCTTCAACCATGAAGGCTGCTCTGCCACTTGGGCCATATGATCCGGTTGATCCAATGGTGCTTGAAGTGTCTGTAGTAGATAGAGATACTGTTTGGAGGCTTTAGCAGGTTCCTACTGGTGAATCACAACGCAGACCCTTGGGGTTTTGAAGCAAAGCCCTGCCATCCCTGCAGATAACTAGTCTCCTTTTGAGAAACAGCTTTTGGCTTGTTACTTGGCTTTAGAAGACACTGAACGCCTAACCATGGGCCACCAAGTGACCATAAGGCCTAATCTACCTATCATGAACTGGCTGTTGTCTGACCCACAAACTCATAAAGTTGGATGTACACAGCAGCACTCCATCATTAAATGGGAGTGGTATATCAGAGATCGGGCTCAAGCAGGACCTGAAGGCACAAATAAGTTGCATGAGGAAGTGGCCCAAATGCCTATGGTCTCCACTCCTAATTGAACTAAAACACTTAACTACGATGGGGCTGATTGGACCCTGTCCCACTCTGCACCTATGGCCTCATGGGGAGTTCCTTATGATCAGTTGATTAAGAGAAAACTCGTGCCTGGTTTACAGATGGTTCTGTGCGATATGCAGGCACCACTCAAAAGTGGACAGCAGCAGCACTGCAGCCCCTTTCTGGGACTTTCTTAAAGGACAGTGGTGAAGAGAAATCCTCCCAATGGACAGAACTTCGAGCCATGCATATGGCTGTTCACTTTGCATGGAACAAGAAATGGCCAGATGTGCGATTATATACAGATTCATGGGCTGTGACTAATGGCTTAGCTGGATGGTCTGAGACTTGGAAGGAGCATGATTGGAAGATTGGTGATAAGGATGTATGGGAAAGAGGTATGTGGATAGATCTCTCTGCATGGGCCGAAGGAGTAAAAGTATTTGTGTGTCATGTGAATGCCCATCAAAAGGTGACCTCTGCAGAGGAGGACTTTAACAATCAGGTGGATAGGATGACACATTCGGTGGAAACCAGCCATCCTTTTTCCCCAGCTACTCCTGTCATTCATTGCTCAATGGGCTCATGAACAAAGTGGCCATGGTGGCAGGGATGGGAGTTATGCGTGGCCTCAGCAACATGGACTCCCACTTACCAAGGCCGATTTAGCTACCACCACTGCTGAGTGCTCAATCTGCCAACAGCACAGACCAACAATGAGTCTGCAATATGGAACCATTCCTCGGGGTGATCAGCCAGTAACCTGGTGGTGGGTTGATTACATTGGACCACTTCCTTCATGGAAAGACAGCATTTTGTTCTTACTGGAATAGATACTTATTCTGGATATGGATTCGCTTTCCCTGCACGCAATGCTTCTGCTAAAACTACCATCTGTGGACTTACAGAATGCCTTAACCACCGTCATGGTATCCCACACAGCATTGCTTTGGATCAAGGGACTCATTTCACAGCACATGAGTGGTGGGCTTATGAAGTGTGGTGATGGGCTTATGCTCATGAAATTCACTGGTATTACCATGTTCCCCATCATCCTGAAGCAGCTGGCTTGATAGAACAATGGAATGGCCTCTTAAAAACACAAATACAGCACCAGCTAGGTGGCAATACCTTGAAGGGTTGGGGTAATGTTCTCCAGGAGGCTGTATGTGCTCTAAACCAGCATCCAATATATGGTTCTGTTTCTCCAATAGCCAGGATTCATGGGTCCAGGAACCAAGGGGTGGAAGCAGGAGTGGTACCACTATTACCGCTAGTGACCCACTCAAAAAATTTTTGCTTCCTGTCCCTGCTACCCTATGTTCTGCGGGTCTGGAGATCTTAGTCCCAAAGGGAGGAACACTTCCACCTGGTGACACAATACTGATTGCATTGAACTGGAAATTAAGAATGTCACCCAGCCATTTTGGCTTCCTCATGCCTCTGGATCAACAGACAAAGAAGGGCATTACTGTACTATCTAGTGTGATAGATCCTGATTACCACAGGGAAATTGGGTTGGCTTTACATAATAGAGGTAAAGAAGAATATGTCTGGAATACGGGAGATTCTTTAGGACGTCTCTTAGTACTACCATGCCCTGTGATTAAAGTCAATGGAAAATTACAGCAACCCAATTGTGATATGACTGCTAATGGCCCAGACCCTTCAGGAATGAAGGTTTGGGTCACCCCACCAGGTAAAGAACCACGACCAGCTGAGGTGCTTGCTGAGGGCAAGGGAAATACAGAATGGGTGGTGGAAGAAGGTAGTTCTGAATATCAGTTAGGACCACATGACCAGCTGCAGAAACAAGGACTGTGATTTTTATATTTCTTCATTGTATATGTGCATCAAATATTTTTGTGTCCTTTTGTTATGAAATGTGAAATGTAAATAAGGTTAATGCATTTTGGTTGTATGTGTGTTAGCGTATCATGTTAGGCACAAATATGACCCTATAATTGTCCTTATTTAGAGATTATATATGGTTAAGAAGATGTGTACAACTGCCAAGTTGACAAGGTGTGGACTGTGATAGTTGGAGCTGTGTGTCAACTTGGCTGGACCCCAGTTCTGTGTGGTTGTTCCCATGATGGGATCGGATGACTGTGTTCTGAATGGGCAATCTGTTCAGGGGGAGTTTCCCTAGGGGTGTGGCCTGCTTCCAGGATACCCAGGGACATCCTGGGAAGAGAGACATTCTTCTGTGGATCAGGATTTTGTTGTGCTGCCTACAACTGTCCATGAGTGA
>NW_006921652.1:6696679-6704189 GCF_000298275.1 Orycteropus afer afer
ATATAAGGTTTGCTGCTTTTTGTTTCTCTAGAGAACCCATTCTAACACAATGTTCTGTCCCAGACTTCATCCTGCCTCCTCTTGTACCTAAGCACTTATGAGAATACATAGATGATGGGTGATGATAAGAGGTGCTATTTTTTGAGAGCTGTGGGGTCCTGTTATAAGCATTTCAGGCTCTAAATCATTTCAAAGACTCTGAGGGGTCTTAGTTTCACTCACTGGCAACCATGTTGAAGAGTTTTGTGTGGAAAAGTAGTGAATTCCCCAAGGGAAAGGCCTGAAGGATGTGTTAGTGTTACAGGGAAATTGTTAACTTCCTATATTCACAATAACCTGGGGTGTTGCCTTCAATCTCACAAGATCAGCATTCTAACTTAATATATTAATGAGTGCTGATACATCTCTTAGGAGAAGACTCATATTAGTCAACCCTATGCATTTGACTTCTAACCAGAAGGCTGGGGGTTCAAACCCACCAGCCACTCCTTGGAAGGAAGGTTGGGCAATCTACTTCCGTAGTGATGCTGCCTCGGAAACCCAAGGAGGGGTCTCCATGAGTCAGATTCGACTCCACAGCAGTGAGTTTGTTTTTTTGTTTTGTTTATAAGACTGAAGAATAAAACCACCATTTGTATTTACACATTTAAAAAGACAACTCTAACTCTCATGGGATCTTAAATCTGTAAATCTCTATTACTTATCTATTCTCTAACTTGAGGTGAATGATTAAAAGAACCAGATATTTGTGGGTGTATTAATAATCAATTGTTGCACAAAAATTACCCCAAACTTAGCAACTTAAAACAGCAAAACATTTATTATCACACAGTTTCTAAGGGTCAGGAATCTGGGCTGGTTTAGCTGGTTGTCTCCAGCTGAGGTTCTCTTACAGGTGCATTAAGGTGTCATCTGAGGCTATAGTTATGATAAAGTTCAACCACTTCCAAGCTCACTCATGTTATTGGTGGCAGACCTTAAGTCCTCAGTGGCTGTTGCCCAATGACATCATTTTGGGGGGCAGATGACACATGGTAGCTGCTTGGCTCCAGAAAAAGTGAGAGAAGAAGAGAGCATGAGGGTGCCCAAGATGGAACTACAGTGTTTTTGTAAACTAATCTCAGAAGTGATGTCTCATCACCGTTGTTATATTTTATTAATTTGAAGTTACTTACTACTACTAGTCCATGTTCCAGGGAAGAGGCTCACACAGGGCATGAATACTAGGAGACAGGGACCATTGCAGGCCATCTTAGAAGTTGCCTACTGCAATTCTTCTTTATTTTTTTTCAAAATTACCATCGTTAGTCTTATAGATGAACTATAGAATCAGCTCATCAAATTCAGTAAATAATTCTGTATGGATTGATAATGAGAATACACAGAATTTTAGCTTAATTTTGAGAGTCCTAATATACTTATCCAATGATCATGAAGATGGTGCAGGACCAGGTAATGATTAGTACTGTTATACAGAAGGTCACCATGAGTCATAGCCAACTAGATGACAACTAACAACAATAGCACTGTATTTATAAAACTTAGTCTCATCTAAGAACATACTGGGTCCCTCCATGTATTCAAATGTTTCTTATGTCCTTCTATATTATAGTTCTGTTCATTTGTACCTTGCAAATGTCTTGTTACATATGTTTTTAAGTATTTTATTGTTACCATTATAGATAAAATATGTTTTTCCATTGCATTTCAATTGCAATTGATTGTTGCCATTGCTATGAATGGGAAAGCTACCTAATTTTTGTATGCTGGTCTTTTATCTGGCTAATTTAATGACACCTCTTGCTAATTTTAATATATTCTTTAGATTTTCTAGTTAGACAAGGATGTCATCTGCAAACAATGATAGTTTTGTTTATTAATTTGAAATAGTTGCATTTTATTTCTTTTTCATATTGTATTAGATTATACAGAATAGAAGTGATACCCAGTATCTTTATTTTGTTAGTGTTACAAATTTTCATATGATTGCTTCTAATATTTCATCTTGAAGTATGGTGCTTGATACCATTGAAAAAAAAAAAAAAAGATCACAAGCCTCGGATTTTGCAAACAAAACCTTTGTCCTTTAATGAATTGTATAGAGAAGGAAGTGAAGAGGGAAAAACATTAACATTTAGTCCTTTACACATCAAAATCCCAGGGTCTCTTTTATAATAAAAACACAACCCAAATCCTTTCATTTTAGAAGGTAGCATATGATCAAGAACCGATGGTATTGAAAGGAGAAGTCCAAGCTGCACTGAAAGAATTGGCAAAAAACAAAGCTCCAGGAATTGGTGGAATACCAGTTGAGATATTTCAACAAATAAACACAATGCTGGAGGGACTCACTTATACCAAGAGATTTGGAAGACAGCTGCCTGGCCAACCAATCAAAATAGAACTATATTTGTGCCCATTACAAAGAAAGGTGATCAAACAGAAGGCAGAAATTATCAAACATTATCATTAATATCATAAGCGAGTAAAATTTTGCTGAAGATAATGAAAGTACATCAACAGAGAACAGCCAGAAATTCAAGCCAAATTCAGAAGAGGGTGTGGAACAAAGGATATCATTGCTGATGTCAGATAGATCTTGGCTGAAATCAAAGAATACCAGGAAGATGTTTACCTAGGTTCTTTTGACTATATAAAGGCATTCTACTATTCAACTGTGTGGATCATAACACACTATGGATAACATTGTGAAGAATGGAAATGCCAGAACACTTAATAGTGCTCATGAAGAATTTGTGCATAGACCAACAGGCAGTTGTTCAAACAGAACAAGTGAATACTGCATGGTTTAAAATCAGGAAGGGTGTGTGTCAAGGTTATATCCTTTTATCACACTTATTCAATCTGCATGCTGAGAAAATAATGCAAGATCCTGGACTATATGAAGAAGAGCACAGCATCAGGATTGGAGCTGGACTCATTAAGTACCTGCAATATGCAGATGACACAACCTTGCTTGCTGAAAGCAAAGATATGAAGCACTTACAGATAAAAATCAAAGACTAAAGCCTTCAGTACAGATTACACCTCAACTTAAAGAAAAAATCCTCACAACTGGACAGATAAGCAACACCATGATAAACAGAGAAAAGATTGCAGTTGTCAAGGATTTCATTTTATTGGGATCCACAATGAACACCCATGGAAACAGCAGTCAGGCAATGAACCAATGTACTGAACTGGAAAAATCTTCTGTAAAAGACCTCTTTAAAATGCTAAAGCTCATAGATGTCTATGAGCACCTTAGTCTTGAAGACTAAGGAGCACTTGTTCTGGTTACCTAGTACCGCTCTGACAAGAATATACCACAAGTGGGATGGCCTTAACAAACAGGAGTTTATTCTTACAATTTGGAGGCAATAAGTCCCAGTCCCAAATGCCAAGCTCTAGGGGCTGGGTGAAAGTCCCTCAGCCCTGGGCTTCAGCTCTGCCTCTAGCTCCCAGCCCACTGAAGCTAGAGGGTTTTCTTCACTCAGACAACTGCTGGCTGCTGATGATTTCAAGCCCAACGTTGACAAGTAAAAAGGCAGTGTCCCGATGTTACCAAATCACACAGTGGGCGATTAATTTAAGTCCATTGTAAGTCCCAAGGTTGGCAGAGCATGGCTGAACAACACAGCTACATGCAGGGTCCTAGTATGCCATATGCTAGGGATCATTCTCCAAGGCTTCTGCTTATATACAGGAAGCAGACCACATTCCATCAGGCAGCTACTCAGCTGCTCACAGTAGATTGCACCATGGCGTTGATTACCAGTCTCATCATGGGGAATTCTACATCCAGCTGCCCAGCCACTCAACTAGGCCCAGCCAAGTTGACACAAAAACTGAACTACCATAGCACTCAACCCAAACCATGGTATTTCAATAGTCTTATATGCATGTGAAGGCAAAGAATACCAGAAAGATGTCTACTTGTGCTTTATTGACTATGCAAAGCATTTGATTGTGTGGATCATGACAAATTATGGATAACATTGAGAAGAATGGGAATTCTTGAACACTTGATTGTATTCATGAGGAACCTGTACTTTGACCAGGAGGCTGTCATTCAAATGGAACAAGGGGATACTGCATGGTTTAAAATCAGGAAGAGAGTGCATCAGCGTTGTATCCTTTCCCCACACTTATTCAATCTATATGCTGGGCAAATAATCTGGGAAGCTGGACTATATGACAAAAAAATGTGGCATCAGGATTGGAGGAAGAATCATTAAAAACCTGAGATACACTGTTGATACAACTTCGCTTGCTGAAAGTGAGGATGACTTGAGGCACTTACTGATGAAGATTGAGGAACACAGTCTGCAGTATGGATTACATCTCAACATAAAGAAGACAAAAATCCTCACAACTGGATGAATAAGCAGCATCATGATAAATGGAGAAAAGATTGAGGTTGTCAAATAATTCACATTGCTTGGTTCTATAATCGAGGCCAATGGAAGCAGCAGTCAGGACATTAGACCACGTGTAGCATTGGGCAGGTTGGCTGTGAAGGAACTCTTTCAAGTGCTGAGGAGCAAGGATGTCTCCTTGAGGACTAAGGTGCTCCTGACACAAGACATGATATTTCCAATCACCTTGAATGCATGTGACAGCTGGACAATGAATAAGGAAGACTGAAGAAGAGTTGATGCTTTTGAGTTGTGGTGCTGGCAAAGAATGCTGAACGTACCATGGTCTGCCATAAGAACTAACAGATCTGTCCTGGAGGAAGTGCAGTTGAGCTGTTCCTTGGAAGTGAGGATGGTCAGACTTTGTCTCACCTACTTTGGTCATGTTGTCAGAGGGGACCATTCCCTGGAGAAAGATGTCATGCTTGGTAAGGTGGAGGGTCGACGAAGGAGGGGAAGGCCTTCGACGAGATGGATTGACATGGTGGCTGCGACAATGGGCTCAAGTATAGCAAGGATCATGGTGCTGGCATAGGATTGGGCGGTGTTTCATTCTGCTGTGCATGGGGTCACTATGAGTCAGAAATGACTTGATGGCACCTAACAACAACAACATATGCATGTGAAAGCTGGACAATGAATTAGGAAAACCACAGAAGAATTGATGCATTTGAATTGTGGTGCTGGAAAAGAATATTGAATGAATCATAGCCTGCTAGAAGAATAAACAAATGTTTTTGGAAGGACAGCCAGAATGCTCCTTAGAAGAGAAAATGGCCAGACTTCAACTCTCGGACTTTGGTCACGTGGTCAGAAGGGACCAATCCCTGGAGAAAGATATCATTCTTGAAAAAGTAGAGGGTCAATAAAAAAGAGAAAGCTCCTCAATGAGATGGAATGACATAATGGCTATAATGATGGCATCAAACATAGCAACTATAGTGATGATGGCACAGGACCAAGTGTTGTTTCATTCTGTTGTACATAGTGTTGCTATGAGTTGGAACTGGTTCAATGTCACTTAAGAACAACAAAAAAGCCCCTTCAGGAATTACTTTGTGATCAGCAAGGAAGTAAGGAATCTTATGACATGAAGTAGGCGAGAAGAGACCTATAACACATAAAAAGGAATTTGAAAATGGCACTTGTGTCCTGACATAGCCAACTTCAAAAGGCCTTTGAAGGATTTTGATAACACAGAGAACATATATCCAGGATACTGATAAGAGGATACTGATAACATTTATCTAAAATATTAATAAAAACAAATGATATCTGTCCAGGAAAGTATTTAGGAAGCACCACAATATCTTCTCCAGTAGAGAAAAACACCAAAGACCTGTTGTTTTGGTTCTCTAGTGCTGCTCTAACAGAAAATACCACAGGTGGATGATTTTAGCAAACAGGAGTTTATTCTCACAGTTCAGGAGGCTAGAAGTCTGAGTTCAAAGTGCCAGCTCTAGGGACTGGCTGAAAGCCCCTAGACCTTGGGCTTCAGCTCTGCCTCTTCCTCCTGGCCCACTGAAGCTGGAGTCTTTCTTCACTCAGGCAGCTGGCTGCTGAGGCTGACAAACCCAAGGTCCACAAATAAAAAGGCACAGTTTCAATACTGCCAAACCACATGGAAGGCCACTAATTCAAGTCTATTAACAGTCCCAAGATTGGCAGAAACATGGCATGCCATTGAGATGAAGACTCAGCCAAATGCAGGGTCCAAGTGTGCCAAAAATCTCAGAGACCTTTCTTAAAACTGTCTTCTTGTATACTGGAAGCAGACTACATTTCTAAGGCAGCTACTCAGCTGCTCCAATAGATTCCACCATGGAGTTGATTACTAGTCTCATTATGGGGAATAACTACATCTAGCTGCCCAGCCACTCAAAACCAGCCCAGCCAAGTTGATACATGATCTTAACTACCACACCTATAAACAAATGACAAATTTGGTCTAGGAGAGTAAAAGATTAATGATCTCTGCTAAGATTTTAATATTTAGCATATATAACATGAAGTATTATCCATTATTGAGTCTGATTCTTTATAGTAGGTTTCTAGTTAAGAAAGTTTATTTCTACTCATAGCCCATTGTTGTTGTTATGTTGTTATTTGCCATAGAGTCGGCCCCGACTCCTAGCGACCCCTCCTTGGGTTTCCGAGGCAGTTATCACTACGTAAGTAGGACTGCCCAACCTTCCTTCCGAGTGTGGCTGGTGGGTTTGAACCGCCAGCCTCCTGGTTAGCAGTCAAGTGCCTTAGGCACTATGCTACCAGAGCTCCCCATAGCCCATTAAGAATATTAAAAAGAATGTTTTTGAATTTATCATTTACTATTAAGTAAGATAATTATATGCTTCTTTACCATTCATCTATTAATGTAATGAACTACATTAATAAATTCCTAATGTTGAAACATGCTTGTATTCCTGAAAAAAATCTTGGTCGTGATCCTTTTACGTCATGATGTATCTTGCCTCAAGGAGGAAAAGTATGAAAAGCACTGAGACAGATGGTCCTTCTAAGTTTACAGCTACTCCAGCACTTTGTCATTCTGATCTCTGTAAACCAGTATAGGCTATATTATTCAGTTGTGTTCCAATAAATACTAATTACCCCAAAACTTAGTAGATTAAAACAACAAAAATGTATTTTTCATTCATAAGGCTCTGGATGTGGCTGTGGCTCTGCTTGACTCTTTTGAGCTGTCATGAACTTGGTGTGTGAGGGTAATCCGGGCCTTCTCCCTGTTCTTCTCATTTTGTGATCAAGACTTTAGAAGCAGCTGTTTCTGAGCCACTGTTTTCAGGTGGAAGGCAGGACTTCAAAAGGCAAAACCAAGTCATGCAAATGGTCAATTAGAACATGTTTTCCCTCATTCCACTGGCCAAAGCAAGACATATGACAAAGCACAAAGTCTTCAGTAACACAAAGGAAGACAGATGGCAAAGCGCAAAGTCTTCAGTAACAGTATGGGGCTGACAGAGTTAAGAGAAGATGCTCTACCTAGACACAAATGAACAAATAATTGTGAACAAGGAATACAATTTACTGCATAGCCTCTGAGGCTTAAAAGCAGCTTGTATTTGTACTATATA
>NW_006921652.1:6708960-6709931 GCF_000298275.1 Orycteropus afer afer
CTACTTCCGTAGTGATACTGCCTCAGAAACCCAAGGAGGGGTTGCTCTGAGTTGAGTCCGAGTCGATGGCACATAACAACAACAAGTAGTTACCTTTACTGATGTTCTTTATTTCTTCATGTGAATTTTAATTACTATTTAGAATCCTTTCATTTAAGACTGATGTTGCATTTAACATTTCTTGTAGGGCAGATTTGTTAGTAATCAATTCTCTCCATTTTGGGGGGGAGGGATTGTGGTTCTATGACTAACAAGGGACAAGGTTGTAGTCACTTCTTGGTTACAGCCAGCTACCCAGAGGGACTGAGTAGTTGAACCAGTGGGGACATCAAACTCAATTGGCATAACATACTATACAAAATATTGTTCTGTCTCCTACTTTGGCGAATAGCAACTGGGATCTTTAAAGCTTGCAAGCAGCCATCTAGATGCAACGATGGGTCTCTCCTCATCCAGAGCAAAGAAGAATGAATAAAACCAAAGATTCATGGAAACAATTAGTTCTAGTGACTGGTACACCATGCGATCCACAGCCTATATGACTATGAGACCAGAAGAACTAGATGGTGCCTGGCTACCACTGTCAACCACGCAGAGGGGGATCTATGTAGGAGATCCTGGATAGAGAGGGAGAAAAATGTGGAACAAAACTCAAAATCATTTGGAAAAAAAAAGGGGGGGACCAGGTTTGCTGGTCTGATAGAGCCTGTGGGAACTACTGAGACTATGGTCCCTAGCTGCCCTTCAGGTCTGGAATTAAACCCACACCTGTGGCTTCCAGACAAACAAAAGACAGGCATATGAGTTGAACATTTACCTGAGGTAGATACACTCCTTGGAGAGAACAAGCATGGGAGAAAGAAGGAAGTGGGAGGGGAAAAATTTTTTTAATTGTGATTTGGGTGAAAATTTACAGAGCACATTCACTTTCCATACAGCAGTTCACATACACTTTGTCTCATGACATTGAC
>NW_006921652.1:6710031-6722033 GCF_000298275.1 Orycteropus afer afer
ACTGCTCACCAGAAGGCTGGCGGTTCAAACCCACCAGCCACTCCTCAGAAGGAAGGTTGGGCAATCCTACTTCCGTAGTGATACTGCCTCGGAAACACAAGAAGGGGTCGCTATGAGTCGGGGCTGACTCGACGGCAAACAACAACAACATATAGGCATTGGATAAATAATTGATCATGTTTACAATAATCAAAATCTTGTAGAAGTTTTCTGAACGATCACTTCACTTTGTTGCACTATTGATAATTTATTCCATGTCCTTGGAATGCCCTCCCCACCTCTGCTTTTCCCTTTCTTCCTTTCAGTACTTACATTGGCTGGCAGAGAGATTTGCATATTTCAAGCAGTCAAGAAATGTTTTTTGAAGTTTATTGTTGAGTCTAACCTTTTCTTTTTGATGTGACTTAAAAAAAAAGAAAAAGAAAAAGCAGTCTTCCAAAGAGCAGACATTCACTCAAAAGAATGACTGGATTGAATTGAGGACAGGAAAAAGGACAGCTCTTTGAATATAACTGTTGATGGAGACTCACACAATCTTGTCTGATTTAAAGGATTATAAGCCAGAAAGAAAAATGATCTTACTGATACTTTCTAACATCTTTAAGAACCAATAATTCAGTCCCAAATTAATTAAAATCTATCATTTTTATTCAATACATATCATTTGAGCTGAATTCACTCTCTCACTGTTTTTCATTTGGTATCTTTCCTAGGAATTATAAGAGAATGTGAGCACATATTATTTTCCTGCTAACCAGAACTTCCAGAGGTGGAGTCCAGACATGAGTATATTGAAAATGGTCCTCATGTGATTCTGATGCGCAATCCTTATTAAACATCATACAGGTAACAAAGGAAACTCTCAGAAAGACTCTTACTCCTCCCAAACTTGAGACATTGGAGACTGTCTCTCATCCTGTACCTTGTTCTATTCTTCTTTGGTTACAACCTCTCCAGATCAGCACTTCATTTTCTACACCAGATGGAAAGAGAATGTGTTTTAAGTCTTAAAAACATGGATTTGAGTTCTGTCTCTGCCATTCACTAGCCATATGGATTTGTAAAGCTGTGTACAATGGAGCTACTCATAGGACCTGTCTCATAAGGTTGTTGTAAGGAGTAAATGAATAATGTATATTGGCACATGTGTTAGACTGGGTTGTCTAGAGAAACAAAACCAGTAAAGTTTATAGAGAGAGAGAAAGGGAAATTTACCTTAGGAAAATGGCTCACACACTTATAGAAGCTGGCAAGTCCAAAGTTCTTGGATCAAACGTCAAGCTGGAGTCTTTTCCCAACTCATGCAGCTGCAGGGGCTGAGGAGCTCAAGGTTGGCAGGCGGTATACTGGCTGTTGACTCCAACAAATGATGAAACCAAGATCTCCAGGCCAAATGGTGGATTGTTCGCTCATGGACAGTGTAGGCAGCACAACAGAATCTTGATCCACAGAAGAGTATCTCTTTTCCTAGGATGTCCGTAACAGTACTGGAAGCAGGCCACACCCCTAGGGAAACTCCATTTCAACAGATTGGCTGCTCAAAACATATATACCTCATCCCATCATGGGAACAACCCACATCACAATTGCTTAAACCACACAGAATTGTGGTGCAGCCAAGTTGACACACAGCTCCAACTATCACAGCACACAATAGGTGTTCAGTGAACATTTGCCCCCTTCCTTGACAGGAAATGGCTTTTGGACCCAGAGTGACTGAGTCACTGTAAAAATGGTGTGGCTTTTGGACCCAGAGTGACTGAGTCACTGTAAAAATGGTGTGGTGGCACCACCATCTGACCTCCTGTAACTTCACAAAAGGGGAGGAGAATCGTTATTAACATCAACCACTGAAGGCTGATTCCTATGAGACAGAAGTCAGACATATCTCCTCTCTCCTTTTTACCAATTCTAACATGAGTTATCACTTCCATGGCACACTCTACTTCTCTGCTGGGTTTGATAATTCATTGCAATCCACACAGAATTCATAGGCAAAAGTCATGATTATGGGATTTATTAGGGAAGTGACAGGTTACAATTCAAGATCAGGAGCAATTCAGGATACAGCTTCTTCTCAGCTGTACTGAAGGTATGCTTCTCTCTCTGACCTCTTGGCTCTGCAGTCTGTGCCCTGCTAAGTGTTACAATATTCTTTTGCTCCAGTAGTAAGTGCCTAGAGGTACCCCGCTCTACCAGTAAGCCTTGGCCCAAAGACACTCAGCTCTCTCATTTCATGGGCTGGGATGTCCACTGCACCTTCTCCTGCCAGTCTCCTGGTTCTGCTGCCTCTGCTGCTGCCATTTATCTGCCACTGCTTCTCACCTTCTCTCACCATCTCCAGTGTTACAGCTCTCTCTCTCTCTCTCTCTCTCTCTCTGTGGTGTAGGAGGCTCTCAGCACAGGGACCCTGGGTCCAAAGGATATGGTCCACTCCTAACTCTTCTTTCTTGATGGTCATGAGGTCCCCCTTTCTGCCTCTGGGATGGTTCATTTTAAGCATAGCACAATGGCAAAATTGGCCAATCTTCTCATTAGGATTTCACACACCTTATTGGCATGTTCCCACCTGCACAAGTGCACCTTATTTACATTATTAGGGAACTATCCAATCCCGTTGGTGAGCCACGACCACATCATTTGCATAGACCCATCCAGTCATTTGGTGGAAGTTACCAAGATCATGGCTATTATTGTTAGGCACCATCAAGTTGGTTTGGACTCATAGTGACCCTATGTATAACAGAACAAAACACTGCCCAGTCTTGTGCCAGCCTTACAACCACTGCTCTGATTGAGCCCATTTTTGCAACCACTGTGTCAATCCATCTCATATAGGGTCTTCCTCTACTTTACCAAGCATGGTATCCTTCTCCAGGGACTGATCCCTCCTGATAACATGTCTAAGGTATGCTTCTAAGGAGCATTCTGATTGTACTTCTTCCAAGACATATTTGTTTGTTCTTCTGGCAGTCTATGGTATATTCAATATTCTTAGCCAACACCATAATTCAAATGCATCAATTCTTCTCCAGTCTTCCTTATTCATTGTCCAGCTTTCAAAGTCAATGAGGCAACTGAAAATTCCATGGCTTGGGTCACGTGCACCTTAGTTCTCAAGGTGATGTCTTTGCTTTTTAACACTTTAAAGAGATCTTTTGCAGCAGATTGGACCAAAGCAATACATCCTTTCATTTCTTCACTGCTGCTTCCATGGGGGTGGATCCAAGTAAAATGAAATCCCTGACAACTTCAAACTTTTTTTCCATTTATCGTGATGTTGCTTATTTGTCCAGTTGTGAGGACTTTTGTTTTCTTTATATTGAGCTGTAATCCATACTGAAGGCTGTCTTTGATGTTCATCAGTTAGTGCTTCAAGTCATCTTCACTTTCAGTAAGCAAAATTGTATCATCTGCGTATCACAGGTTGTTAATGTTTTTCCTCCAATGCCAATGCTATGTTCTTCTTCATAAAATCCAGTTTCTTGAATTATATGCTCAGCATATAGGTTGAATAAGTATGATGAAATGATACAACCCTGATGCACACCTTGCATGACTTTAAACCATGAAATATCCCTTTGTTCTCTTGGAATAATTGCCTCTTGGTATATGTACAGGTTCCTCATGTGCACCATTAAGTGTTCTGGAGTCCCATTCTTTGCGATGTTATCTAAAACTTGTTAAGATCCACACAGTTGAAGATCTTCACAGAGTCAATAAAACATAGGTAAACATCTTTCTGGTATTTGATTTCAGCCAAAATGCAACTGACATCCACAATGATATCCCTAGTTCCACATCCCCTTCTGAATCCAGCTTGAATTTCTGGCAGTTCTCTGTCTATGTACTGCTGCAACCATTTTTTAATTATCTTCAGCAAAATTTTATTTACATGTGATAGGAATGATATTGTTCAATAATTTCCACATTCTATTGGATCACTATTCATTGGAATTGGCATGAATATGGATCTCTTCTCTTAGTTGGCGAGGTGGCTGCTTTCCAAATTTCTTGGCATAGACAAATGAGCACCTCCAGTGCTAGAAGGGCCATAATAAGTAATTCACTGCACTGCCATCATGGAGGAAGACAATAATGAGGTTGAATCTGAATTCTCTCCCTTGGGAATTGTTCTACCCTTTGCTCAGGAATAATTGGCACACCCCAGGCAAAGTCACTGTCTACTGGTAAACCTTGCCTAAGAATGCTTCTTGCTCAGTGAGAACAATTTGATGCTGACTTTTGTAAGATCTGAAAAGTCTGTGTGGTTTGGGTGAAACTGAATGAATAAGATTGTTACTGTTGTTCTTAGGCTGCTGTTAGTTGTGTGTCATCTTATCAGCTCTGACTCATGGCGGTCCCATGTGTGTAAAGTAGAACAGCTTCACAAGGTATTCAAATCTCTTGGGTATATGGACATTATATATGGGGGGGTGGAGAGTATGAGCTGTAATCCACATACTACTCTTGCTGAAGTTTTTCTCAAATCACTCAAATTACTGACCTTTGAATTGGTTTCAGTCTTTTGAGGTCAGACCTTTCTACAAGGTTTGCACTGAGTAGGCCTCTGTGTCCCATGAAAATTCTGGTCAGTCCAGCAATACCCTACGACCAGGAGCCAAACAGTAACCTCCATACTACAGAAAGGACTTGACTAGAACAAAATTTCTTGTTCTTCAAAGAAAGGTTATAGCAAAGGGAATACCAGATGATTTTATACACTGTTAATTTCTGCTTTATCTGAGAAACAGGTACTTAAATATGCTTGTTTTGGGCGAAATGTTACAGAGCAAATCAGTTTTCCATCCACAAATTCAGATTTGTTTCATCAATGATTGTAATCTCTTCAATGTAACATCACTCATCCCACTTCTTTCCCTGTGTTTCTCATTTCCATTTCTCTTTCTTTCCTGACCTTTCCTGTCTTCTGAATTTTGTCCTTGGGCAAATGTTTCCCATTTGATCTCGAATAGTTGATTGTTCTAATGAGTACACACCTCTCCGTTGTTTTTGTTCATCTTATAGAGCTATCCGTTGTTTGGCTGAAAATTAAGCACAGGGGTGAGTTCAATTCCAGGCCCAAAAGGTGACAAAGAGCCAGTCTCAGGGATCCCACTTGTCTTTATCTGACCAGTAATGTTTGTCTTTTTTATGATTTTGAATTTTGTTCCACAATTTTCTCCCACTATTTTCTCCCACTCTTTCCAGTATCATCTAATGTGATCCCTTTCAGAGAGATCAGTGGTGGTAGCCAAGTACCACTTAGTTCTTCTGGTCTCAGGGTTGTGGAGGCTGAGGTTTGCATGGTCCATTAGTCTTTTGGAGTAATTGTTTCCATGTGTCTTTTATTTTCTTCACTCTTATTTGCTCTGGATAGCAAATAAGAGTGCTGCACCTTAGATGGCCAGTCACAAGTTTTCAGGACCCCAGTCACGACTCACCAAAGTAGAATGCTAAACATTTT
The DNA here is from genome assembly GCF_000298275.1 of Orycteropus afer afer. NCBI lineage: Eukaryota > Metazoa > Chordata > Mammalia > Tubulidentata > Orycteropodidae > Orycteropus > Orycteropus afer. The sequence goes on from NW_006921652.1 coordinate 6,715,499, forward strand.
CTTCGTGGACTATGCTGTGCCAGTTAACCTTGATGTCCTCTGAGACAATGATTCTGAGCCCCCAGGCCCAGGGACTACTTGAATTGAATTAAATGGAATTCAGTACTTAGACAACGGTCCCTGGTACTACCACGCTCTCTTTTGGGTCAGTAACTAGGTAATGGGAATAATAATTGAAGATAGAAACCTCCCCCCTCCCTTTTTTTTTTTTTTTTTTTAATAGGAGAAGTAGGAATATGAAGGCTATTGAAGATGGTGAGTATAGTGATGGAGAATGTTTAATTTCTAAAACTAGCAGGAAATCATAATCAATAGTCTAGGCCTAGAGATATTAGAAAAAGATATTCTCAAACTTCAGATTCCTCAGTGTAAACTCATTGTTAACTTCAAATAACCCCATTTTTCAAATTAGGTGAGATTCTATGAAGCTATGATGACTGCTATTTAAACTTCTTATTTTTAAAACTTTTTAAAATTAAAATATAATTCATGTAACATAAAATTCACCATTTTAAAATGTATAATTTAGTGGTTTTTAGAATATTCATAGTGTTGTGCAACCATCTAATTCCAGAATATTTCCATCATCCCAAAAATAAACCACAAACTTGCTAGCAATCATTCCCAATTCCTCTCCTCCAATACCCTGACAATACTTATTTTCTGTCTCTATCGACTTGCCTATTCTAAATACTTCATATCATGGAAGCATACAATATGAGGCCTGTTGTGTCTAGTTTCTTTCACTTAGCACGATGGTTTCAAAATCCATCCATGTTGTAGACATACTTCAACCCTTTTTGTGAAGGGTTGATGGCTGAATAACAGTCTATTGTATGGATACATCACATTTTATTTAATCCATTCATCAGTTAATGAACATTTGGGTTTTTCTGTTTATTATGAATTATCCTGCAATGAACATTTACATACAAGTTTATATGTGAACATGTTTTCAATTCTCTTTGTTATATACTTGTGGAAAGGATGGAATTGCTGGGTCATATGATAATTCTATTGCTAATTTTTTTTTTTTTTGAGGAACTGACAAACTCTTTTCCACAGCAATTGCACCATTTTATATTCCACCAGCAATGCATCATGAGAATTCTTATTTCTTCACATATTCAGAAACACTTATTATTTTCATTATCATCATCATCATCATCTAGTGGGTGTGAAAGTTGTATCTCATTATGGTTTTACTTTGCATTTCCCTATGACTAATGATGTTAAATACATCTTTTCATGTCTTTATTGATGTATCTTCTTTGGATAAATGTCTAATCAAATCCTTTGTGCATTTTTAAGTAAGTCTTTTCATTTTGAATTATAACAATCCTTTATATATTCTGGATATGTATCTGATATCTGATTTGAAATATTTTCTCTCACTCTGGGGGTTGTTTTTACTTTCTTGAGCATGTCATTTGAAGCACAATGTTTTTAAATGTTGAAATTTTGATGAAATCAAATTTATCTATTTTTCTTTTGTTACTTGTGCTTTTGGTTTCAAGGTAACAACAATTAATACCTATGTTAGCTCCAACAGTTTTATAGTTTTAACTCTTACATATAGGTTTCTAATACATTTTGAATTAATTTTTGTATATAGTGTGAGTTAGGGTTCCAACCAGTCTTTTGTATATATTCAATTTTCTTAGCTACATTTATTGAAAAGACTATTCTTTCCTTCACTAAAGGCTTTTGGCACCTTTGGAAAAAAAAAACCAATAGTTCATAGATGTATGTGTAAACATGGAGTGGTAGTGGAGGCATCTGACCATCTGTAAATTCACCATCAACATTAGCCCAAGGTTGATTCCTATGAAGGAGAGGTCAGACAAATTTTCTCTCCCCAAACTTTTTATCAGCTCTGCTGCAACCATCCCACCCCCGGTACTCTCTACTTCTCTGCTGGTTTTGATGATTCATTGCAATGGCCACACAGAACTCACAGACAATACTCATGATTAAGGACTTTTTTAGGGAAGTAACAAGTTATAATTCAGGATCAAAAATGACTCAGAACAGTTCTTTGATCAAATCAGTCTTTTTGCAGCCGAGCCCATAGGTAAGCCCAGCAACTCCTTGGGTCTCTTAGGTTGGCATGACCTCTGCCTTATTTGGGTAAGTAACAAAGCTCCTTAGCTCTCCAATAAGTGCCCAAGGCACCCCACTCCAGCAGTATGCCCCAGCTTGAAGGCGCTCAGCTCTCTCACTCTGTGGGCCAGAGAGCCTACCTCTGCTAAGTGCCCAGAGGCACCCCATTCTGATGACAAGCATCCTGCCCAAAGATGCACAGCTCTCTCAATTCATGGGCCAGGAAGTCCACTGGACCATCTCCTGCAGGTCTCCTGGTTCTGCTGCCTCTGATGCCACTATTTCTCTGCTGCTACTTTTCACTGTCTCTTGCCATCTCCAGTGTTACAGCTCTGTCTCCTAGGTCTAGGAGGTTCTCTGCACAGACATTCTGGGTCCAAAGGACATACTCTACTCCCATCTCTGCTTCTCTTCTTGGTGGTAGTCAAATCCTCCTTTTCTACCTCTGGAAGTGCTCACTGATGATGAAATTGACCAGTCCCCTCCATTGGGGTTCCATACACCTTATATGCAAGGTCCTGCTCTGCAGGATTCTATACACCTTATTTGTATTATTAGCAAACAGTTGAATTCCCTTGTGGGCCACAAGCACCTCATTTGAGTAATCTTACCCAATATTTGGTGGATGTTATAAGATTATGGCTAGAAAGGCCATATAAAAGCAATCAATCCATTGAAACACAGGCCACTCTGTGGCTTTTCTAGCCATGGTTCCTTCATGCTTAGAGGATGACTTTGTCTTCTCAATTATTTTACCAGTCCAAAAAAGTCATTAACAGTCAGTCCTTCAGTAGAGCAAAAAATTCTCAGGGTGAAGTTACTCAGGTACCAGCCATTCAGGTCTGCTACAGGTATCTGTCTGATCTGATCTGTTTCTCCAAAAGTCATCTCAGCTTCACTATTTCTGGTGTCTGATAAAATTTAACTGAGGGAAGATTATGCCCTTGCTCTGAGCCTCATGAAGTATTAGTATAGCAAAATCTATAAGGGACTTTAGGTTTAGCCACTGTACTTCAGTCCAGTAGTACCTCCCCCTTAGTACATACTTTCTTAGTTACTGCTTCTACAATTATTACTTTTACTATCACAATTCTACTACTTGTCTGTCCATTTGTTGTACTGTGGTGGCTTGTGTGTTGCTGTGAGGCTGGAGGCTATGCCACCAGTATATCAAATACCAGCAGGGTCATTCAGGGTGGACAGGCTTCAGTGGAGCTTCCAGACTAAGGCAGACTCAGAAGAAGGACGGGGCCATCTACCTCACAAAGAATTGGGCAGTGAAAACCCTATACATAGCAGTAAAACACTGTCTGGTACTGGGCAGTATTTTGTTCTGTTGTACACAGGGTTGCTGTGAGTCAGAGCCGACTTGATGACACCTAACAACAACAATCGCAATTAACCCTGTTCATAATCAATACTCACAACTGAACCATATAATCTTATCAGCATCTTCCTCCACCCTCTCTTCCTCAGACCCATCAGGAAGAGAGGAATTGATTCAGTGGGGATCCTCCCTTGTCCTCATTTTGAGCATAACCACACCCACGAAAGCATGTAAGCCAGCCACTTCATGCCTTTATTTCTCCTCATTTTAGATAGCCAATGTTTAAATTGCCCATCCCGATCAAACCAGTACTCTGAGGAGACAAGCATATTCCTTGAACTGAATAATCTTCTATTGCAGTTGGAACTTTGAACATCTGCATCCATAAGCAAAGTTCAGTCCACAGCAAGTCATCAAATTGCAGCAGTTTATACCAGCACATGGTGTCAAACAGCATTCTCTTCATTTGGTTGAGTTCTGGTCAGCTCATCCCTAGCCTCTTTCAGATAGGTTAATGGGTGCCAGTGGAACATGTCCAAACTCCCATCTCTTCATTGCTGCACCTTATCCATGTCCACTCATAGACTGGACTCACGTGGTCATCACAAGTGAGTACACCAGGCTGGCTACACACAGGTTCCCTTTAATTTCAGTCCTAGAAGGGAGTTCTTCTGATAGGCACTGACTTTTCCGGCTTTAATGCACCCAAACGCAAACCACTTGCTTGAAATTAAAAAAGCAGACAGTTTTGTTGGTTTTGTCCCCCCCTTGCAGGTCTTTCCTTGAAATGCAAATTTCCTATTCGTTCAGCAGTTCTAGACAGGTCTGATGTTTTTTAAAAATGCAAGTATACTGACTCTTAAGGTTCTGGATGGTCCTCAGGTTTTCTACTAAAAATATAAAAATAAAAAAAAAAACCTCACTGCCATCAAGTCATTTCCGACTCATAGTGACTCTCTTTTGGGTCTCCTAAGCTGTAAATTTTTACAGAAGTAGATTGCCCCATCTTCCTTCCACAGAGTGGCTGGTGGGTTTAAACCACTGACTTTCTGGTTAGCAGTCAAATGCCTTATCACTACACCACCAGAGCTCCTTAGGTTTTCTCAGAACGCTATATTCAGGACTACTGCATTTAAACCAAGAGCCTATGTTTCTTTTGGGCAAATTCCAGTTCTCCTTTCAGCACATCTAATCAAATATTGGCAGAAGGCATGCTCTCTTTAATCTAAAATACTCAATATTCATTTCCATCATATATTTAGGTCTGTTTTACAATGTTGGGTAGGAAAAACATTCAATATCCATAGTACATTCAGATAAACACATAACCTTTTTAAAAAACATTTCAGTTTCATCTTTTCCTCTGCACACCCTATTTTCTCAATCATATGCATATAGCATTGGGCTTCAGTCCGGGTGTAACCAAAACACTGACCCTCTGTCAGTTATCTTGTTTAGCTGGCTGGCTTTTCTCCCCTCAAATGCAACGTAACTATCTCTCACTTTCCTTTCCGCCATTACAAGTAACAAGCACTAAAGTAACCGTCTTAGAATAAAAAGTTTCACTTCCCACACCCCTTTGTTTTCTCTCTTATCAAGTCCCATTGTTCCATGAATCTGGAGCCATTGCAACTTCTGATACCAGCTATAACAGTGGTGTGGTGGTGGAGGCATCTGACCCCCTCTAACTTCATGAGGGGGAGAGAGACTCACCATCAGCATCAGCCCAAGGCTGAGTCCTATGCACAGAGGTCAGACATATCTTTCCAAACTTTTTACCAATTCTGTCATCAGCTATGCCTTCTGCAGCATTCTCTACTTCTATACTGGGTTCAATAATTCATTGCAATGGCCACGCAGAACTCACAGACAATACTCATGATTATGTGGTTTCAGGATCAGAAATGACTCAGGATACATTTCTTCAATCACAACAGCCTTTTCTCAGCCATGCCAGTAAACTCACTGCCATCAAGTTGGATCCGACTCATAGTGACCCCTCCTTGGGTTTCTGAGGCAGTATCACTATGGAAGTAGATTGCCCAACCGTCCTTCGAGGAGCAAGTGGTGGGTTTGAACCGCCAGCCTTCTGGTTAGCAGTCAAATGCCTTAGGCACTATGCCAATAGGGAAGGCTTTCTCTGGCCCTCAGCTACTTGGGCTTCTTGGACAGGCCCAACCACTGCCTTGCTCTTTAATTCAACCATTAAGTTTTCAGAAATACATCATTGTGCTAGCAAGCCTCCTGCCTGAAGGCAGTCAGTGCTCTCAAAATGCTTCCTCCTGGTTCTGCTGCCACTGCTTCTTGCTGTCATTTGCCATCTCTGGTATTACAGCTCTCTGTCTCCTGAGTCTAGGAGGTTCCCAGGTCAGGAACTCCAGGTCCAAAGGACATACTCCACTCCTTTCTCTTCTTCTTGGTGGTAGTCAGGTCTCTCCTTTCTGGTTCTTGGATGGCTCATTTTAAGCTTAGTAGGATGGCAAAACTGACCAATTCCTTCATTAGTGTTCCATATACCTTATATACCTTGCATTCTTAGGAAACTGTCCAGTCCTTTTGTTTAGCCACAAGCACCTTATTTACATAGTCCCACCCAATCATTTCGTAGACATTACTAGACCATAGGCAGAAAGGCCATTTAAAAGAGATCCATCACACCACAGTATGAAATCATTTCTAGACTCTCATTTCTTTTCCATTAATCTATAAGTCAAGGAGCCCTGGTGGTGGCAGAATAGGTCAGTGCTTGGCTGCTAACTGAAAGTTTGGTGGTTTGAACCTTCCAGTGTCTCCGTGAGAGAAATACCTGGTAATCAGCTCCCAAGATTACAGCCTAGGAAACCCTATGAGACAGATCTACTCTGTCACATGCAGTCACTATGACTCAAAATTGACTCAATGGCCCCTAACAACTATATAGTAAAAAAAAAATTTTCTTATTAGTTGACCAGAATGGGAAAAAAAGAAGTTACAAGCAAAAAATACATTTATACTACCTTTTATGGCATAGCGGCTAAGACACTTGCCTGCTAACCAGACGGCTGGCAGTTCAAACCCACCAGCCACTCCTCGGAAGGAAGGTTGGGCAATCCTACTTCCGTAGTG
>NW_006921652.1:6723733-6745690 GCF_000298275.1 Orycteropus afer afer
AAAAAAAAAAAAAACTGGACATTTTGAATATTATAATATGGCAATTCTGGAAATCAGATTCTCTATCCTTCTCATGTTTGTTGTTTTTACTTCTTGTTGTAGTTGTTGCAGTTTGTTTCTTGAGTTACTTTTCTGAACTAATTTTGTAATGCCGGGATTCTTTTTCATGCGTACTCACTGCTGTCTGTTCCATTAGCTTTATGATCAGCTGACACATAGATGGGAGCTCTTGTGGTTCTGGTGGCATAGTGCCTGAGGCATCTGACTGTTAACCAGAAAGCTGGTGGTTCAAACCCACCAGGCACTCCCCGGAAGGTTGGGCAATATACTTCTGTAGTGATATCACCTCAGAAACCCAAGGAGGGGTCGCTATGAGTCAGACCTGACTCCACGGCAATGGGTTTGGTTTAGTTTTGGTTTGGAACGATTAGATAAATATGTCCTTAAGTTTCTGGAACTAAAACAATTATTCTGTCTATGGCAAGAGACTCCATTGTGTGTTGAGGCACATCTTTAACATTCAGTTTGGAAGCTTACAACTCTGCCTTACCCTTCACTTCCTGGTTGTGCAGAGCTTCAAGGTCAGCCGGAGACGAGAGCATAGGGCTTTCTCAGGCCTTTCCTGAGCATGTGTACAGGCTTTGGCTTGATTGTGGATTTCTAGATTTCCAGAAAATTACAGGAGCTTCTCAAAGCCCTTATGGACATCTCATTTCACAGCCTTTCTTCCCAAGATTTTCAGTTAGTCTATTGTTTGCACTACTGCTATCCACTGCCTTAGGCAAAAGTGATTAAAACTTTTGCCTGCAATTTTTTTTTTATTAATTCCCCTTGGGTAGCAGTTGCACAGTTAGGGAAGATAAAGAAAACTTTTCCAGGTCTTCCATAGAGCCAGTAGACATGCCAAACAATGACAATGCTTTGAGAATGAAGTTTGTTATTCTTTCTCTGATATCAGGATCATGGGCTTTAATTTCAAGACTAATACTGAGCTGAGGAGTAGGAGATGGAACTAAGGTTAGTTACAATGTCATAAAGCTCACTGTTCTTACCTACATTCACTTTTTTTTAATAAGATTTCCCTGTGTTACTGAAAAGCTTTAACTGATACACAATATTCTGAAAAACTGTATCTGACAGGTTTGGACAGTTTTTTTCATAGTTTTTTACTTTACCATTTTTACTGATGTTCTATTTAATCATGAATAATCATAACAATACTTGATATTATAATACGTTTTACATTTCTATATCCATGTTCTCATTTTATTTTCATAAATAAAACTTTGTAGTTGAGAACTAAACACTCATTTTATAGATAAGGAATCTGAGGTCTCCTGCAAGTAGTTACTCTCTCTTCTGTGTGCCTGCAGCCCCTCTATCACATTTTTGTTGTTGTTGTCATTAAGGTGCCATTGAATCAGTTCCAACTCATAGCATCTCTATGTACAACAGAATGAAACACTGCTCGGTCCTGTGCCAACCTCACAATCATTGCTATCTTTGAGCTTATTGTTACAAACCACTGTATCAATCCATCTCAGTGAAGGTTTTCCTCTTTTTTCACTGGCCCTCTACTCTACCTAACATGATATCCTTCTCCAAGGATTGGTCCCTTCTAACAAATGTCCAATTTACATGAGACAAAGTCTCACTATTGATGCTTCTAAAGAGAATTTTGACTGTATTTCTTCCAAGACAGATTTGTTTGTTCTTCTGGCAGTTCATAGTATATTCAATATTCTTTGCCAACATCATAATTCAGAGGTATCAATTTTCTTTGATCTTCTTCTCTCATTGTCCAGGTTTTGCATGGATATGAGGCAACTGAAGACACCATTGCTTGGATAAAGTGGACCTTAGTCCTCAAAATGACATTTTTGCTTTTTAACACTTTAAAGAGATCTTTTGCAGCAAATTTGCCTAATGCAATCTGTTGTTTCATTTCTTGACTCCTGCATACATGGGTGTTGACCATGGATACAAGTAAAATAAAATTCTTGACAACTTCAATATTTTCCCCATTTATCATGATGCTTATTGGTTCCATTGTGAAGACATATATTTTTTCTTTATATTGAAGTGTAATCCATATGAAGGCTGTACTCTTTGAACCTCATCAGTAAGTGCTTCAAGTCATCTCCACTTTAAGCAAGCAAGGTTGTGTCATCTGCATATGGTAGGTTGCTAATGAGTCTTCCTCCAATCCTGGTGCCATATTCTTCTTCATATATTCCAGCTTCTCAGATTATTTGCTCAGCATACAAATTGAATAAATATGGTGAAAGGATACAACCCGATGAATATCCTCCCTGATCCCAAATGATGCAGTATCCTCTTGCTCTGTTTGAACGACTGCCTCTTTTATCTATATACAAATTCCTCATGAACACAATTAAATGCTCTGGAATTCCCATTCTTTGAAATGTTATCCATAATGTGTTATGATTTACACAGTTGAATGCCTTTGCATAGTCAAAAAACATAGGTAAACAACTTTCTGGTGTTTTTGCTTTCAGCTAATGACATCCAGAATGGTATCTCTTGTTCCTCATTCTCTTCTGAATCCAGCTTGAATTTCTGGAAGTTCTCTGTCAAAGAATTGCTGAAATTGTTTTTGAATTATTTTCAATAACATTTAATTTGTGTGTGATACTAATGATATCGTTCGATAATTTCTGCATTCCGTTGGGTCACCTTTCTTTGGAACAGGCATGTATATGGATCTTTCAAGTAAGTTGGCCAAGTAGCTATCTTTCACATTTTTGGTGTAGAGAAGTAAGTGCTTCATGTTTTGAAACATCTCAATTGGTATTCTGTCAATTCTTAGAGCCTTGTATTTCATCAATTCCTTCAGTGCAGCTTGGACTTCTTTCAATACTACAGGTTCATTATCATATGCTATCTCCTGAAATGGTTGAACATGGACAAATTATTTTTGGTACAGTGTCTCTCTGTATTCCTCCTATCTTCTTTTGATGTTTCCTACATTGTTCAATATTCCCATAGAATCATTCAGTACTGCAAATTGAGATCTGCATTTTTCTTCAGTTCTGTCAGCTTGAGAAATGCCAAGCATGTTCCTCCCTTTTGGTTTTCAAATTCCAGTCATAGAACATTTCATTATAATACTTTAATTTTTCCTTTCATTCCTTTGAAATCTTCTGTTCAGCTATTTTTAAAAAGCTATTGCTCTTCCATTTTGGTCTTTCTTTCATTTAAAAACTCTTTTTAATGACCTTTTGCTTTCTTCATGCATGATGTCCTCCCACATTTTGTCTAGTCTTCAGTCATTAATGTACAATGCCTCAAATCTATTTTTGAGATGGTCTCTAAATTCAGGTAGAATAGACTCAAGATTGTTATTTGGCTTTCATGGGCTTGTTTTCATTTACTTCAGCTTCAAATTTAACTTGTACATGAACAATTGATGTTATGTCCCACCATCAACATGGTCATGTTCTGCCTGATGATATTGCACTTCTCCTTTGTCTGTTTCCACAGATACAGTTGATTTGATTCCTGGGTATTCCATCTAGTGAGATCCACATGTATGTTCACCATTTATGTTGTTGAAAAAAGATATTTGAAATTAATAAGTCATTGGTCTTGCAAAATCCTATTGAGTGATTCCCAGTTTTGTTTCTATCACAAAAGCCACATTTTTCAACTACCAATCCTTCTTCTTTGTTTCCAACTTTCACATTCCAATCACCAGTAATCATAACTGCATTTTGAAAGATGCTAGATCAATTTCAGACTCCAGATGTTGGTAACAATCTTCAATTACTTCAGTTTTGGCTTTCATGGTTGGTGCATAGATTTGAATAATATTTGTATTGACTGGTCTTCCTTGTAGGTGTATGGATAGTATCCTATGACTACAGCACTGCTGTCGAGTTAGCCCCAACCCATAGCAACCCCTCCTTGGGTTTCCGAGGCAGTATCACTACGGAAGTAGATCACCCAACCTTCCTTCTGAGGCGTATCTGGTGGGTTTGAACTGCCAGCCTTCTGGTTAGCAGTCAAATGCCTTAGGCACTGCACCACCAGAGCTCCCAGGATGTGGCCAGTGCCTACCATACAGGATATTGAAGCTCTAGACCCTGTTCTAAAAAGGAAATTTTAAACTAATGCCTAGGATATCGTTTTTTATGTGTTCCAATTCATTTTTGACAGCTTCCAGTTTTCCTAGATTCATACTTTGTACATTTCATCTTCCAATTATCAATGGATGTTTGGAGCTGTTTCTTCCTATTTTGAGTCATGCCCCATCAACAAATGGAGATCCTGAAAGCTTTACTCCATCCATGCCATTAAGATTGACTATACTGTGAGGTGGCTGATCTTCCTTAGTCGTATTTTGAGTGCCTTCCAACCTGATGGTCTCACTCTCTAGCATTTACCAATGTTCTACTGCTTTTCATAGATTTTCACTGGCTTTTTTTTTTTTTTTTAAATAAAAAGGATCATCAAGTCCTTCTTCCTAGTCTGGAAGCTCCACTGAAAATTGTCCACCCTGAGTGATCCTGATGACATTTTAAATACTGGTGTCATAGCTTCCAGCATTGCAGCAACATGAAAGCAACCACAGTACAACAAACTGACAAACAAATGGGGGTCTATCAAATTAATTGTGATTAAGCTATTTTCATAGCTATACCATGAAATCCAAGAAAGAATAGTGTTATTTATGTATTTTAAAGTTATCTTACTTTCCTAGTGCTGCTGTAATACAAACACCATAAGTTGGTGCCTTTAAAGAACAGAAATTAATTTTCCCACAGTTCTGGAGGCTAAAAGTCTAGATTACAGTCTCAGCCTGTTGATTCATTCTATGAGCTTCATTTCTATTTTCTCATGTTTTCTGATAATGCTTGGAATTTCTTTGCTTGTAGATAATCCTCACCTGTCACCAGTCTTCCCCAGTGTATGTGTGTCTTTGTGTCTATTCTGGTATTTTTAATAATTCATAAGTGGTTAGGTTTAGGATCCAGGAGAGTTATGACCTGAAGTGACTGATTTATCACATCATGTTAGATTACACTATGGATGGCGATTGCATTAAATATAAGGCGATTATATTATATTCAATTACATTATGGAAGGTCATTTGCTCTACTCAAAGGAAACTGATCTAATTACATGCAAATAGCCTATGACAGCAACTAGATTAGTGCTTGCACAAAGAATGGGGAACCAAGGCTTAGCAAAGCTGCCATAAAATTAAACACTGAATAAGTACTAAGAAAAAAGGAAGAAGAAAGTAGAATAAAGTAGAAGGGCACTGGAGGACATGGAATAATTTAGATGTTTGCCAAGGGTATCCTCTCTGAGGTTTCATTTAAGCAGATATCTGAATAAAATGAAGGATTAGGCCATCTCAGGGTGTGGGGAAAGAGTGTTCAAAGCAGAGGAACCAGAAACTTCAATGCCCTCAAATTGGGAGTGAGCTTAATCCAGAAAGAATGAGAAGGCCACAGTGACATATGTGGAATGAACAAGGACAGAGTGCTATGGGAAGGTGAAATAGAAATTGACAAGGGTCAGGTCATGTACAGCATTGCAGGCCACAGGACCCATGTTAGACTTGTATTGAAGAAACAATTCTATGACTGAAGAAAAAGTTTGAAAAATATTTATTTTATATTACAATCTGTGATTATATATTTACCTATTTCCTTTCTTCCTCTCTCCCTTCCTTTCTTTCTTTCTCCCCTCCTTTCTTCTTGTCTTTTCTTTCTTTTTTAATTTGCCTTCCTCAAGACATTGGAACTATGGTCTCTTTACCACTGTATACTCTGTGATAATTACAAAACTTGGCACATGGTAGGTGAGCAAAGGAGATTTTTTGAATGAGTGAAGAAACTGTGAAGTAGAGAGGTAAAGTAATATTTTCAAGAGCACATAATCACTTAGCAGCAGACCCAGAGCCAAGATTATTTTCAGTTTATTTTTTCCCTACTTCATTATACTTGTAGCATGGAATCAAAAGCAGATCCAAAGAATTTTACAATTAATATGGCTTGTTTCCTGTGATTGACTCCAAGTATAATCTAGCCATATACCCACACAGCTAAGGTATTATCAGAAGAGCACTTATTTTTTCATTTCAGAGTTAAGTGAAAGTGAAAGACTGCATGATGACTGTGAGCATCAAAGATACAATGGTGTTGTGAAAAAACAAAAAGATTAGAGGATGAGAAGACAGGACTATTGGCACAGCACCCTGTGCCAGCAAACATGTAAGCTCAGTTACAACTCCTTTTTGATGAGAAGAAGGAGTGATTAAGAAGAGTAGTGACAAGAGAATGATAAGGTATCAAAGTAGAGAATGTCATAAGGAATCATCGAATTTTAGAATTTGAAGGGACCATAGAGGTTACCACAAAGCTGAATCCCAGAAAAGGTAAGCAAATTGTACATCACCAGTTATCAGCAAGATAGAAACTGGAATCCAGGTACTCAGGCTACCAGCCTAGAGTTGGGTCCTCTTCACCTAATTTAATATGGAATGGGCAGATACAAAATTGGATTCAAATAATCATCAACTGATATACTGAACTGATAAAATAAATACTTTTAAGGATCCAGGATTGATCCAGTGGACAGAATATGAGCTGCTGCACTTAGGGAGGTTCTGTGAACTAGAATCTGCCCCTTCTTCTGGGTAGACTCAAGCCACAGAAGCCCATCAGCTTGGCAAGAGAAGCATGGATTGACCTTCAGTCTCCACATGTTTTCTTATCTGAGTGCTTTTTGCAGGATACACTTGATCCAGCAACCTGCCAGAGTGGGGGGAATTTTCAGGGAAGCCAGTGGAGGCTGGAAGATAGTGCAGTGTGACTCATACAGAAGGGAGTTGCATAATGTTCCAATATCTTTGGTGCCAGGAAGGGTCAGTTGGCAATCTAAGCCATCTCTCCCATTTATTATCTGGTTATTGAAATTCTATTAATGGCTTCAACCCTAAGGATCACAGCTTTATCACCATAATAAATGGAAAATAACTTTGTAAAACAATTAGTAATACTAGTGTGTTAGAGAAGGTAAGATATGGAGGCAGTTTATAATAGGGAAAAGCTGGAATAAACATAAATATTCATCAGTAGGAGGTTAGCTCAAACAATTATGCTACATCCATGCAGTGGAACAAAATACAGCAATTAAAAAGAATGAGGCAGACCTATTACATATGTATTGGCATCTGGAAAGGATGCCACATTGATTAGTGAATAAACAAATTGCAGAACAGAGCATAAGATACTATATTTCTGTTCAATATAAATATATGCACAATCTCCTCTATTTGCCCACTTCATCAGAATTGAGTGTAAATGAGGTCACATTCCTTTTACATAGTAAATGACACAGCCTATGTGTAGACTCCTTATCAGAATTCCCTTCTTGTCTTTACAGTGTCCTCCAGGAATAAATCCAAGAACCCCCAAGAGACTTATGTCCAAAGCCCTGTTCTGCTTGCTCTTATCTTGCTAATGGAGTAAGAACTCAGGTGTACCCCCTTGAAGCTGGAGAACTCCACAACAGCTACCTGACCTAGCTCTTCCAGGATGGGTGGCTGACCCCTGTGGAACACAATAAAACCATGGAACTCAGAGACTCTCACCAAAAGCCTATCTTCTCTGCTATTGCCCCCAGTACCAGACTCTACTGATTCCAAATATTGGGTGCAAAGAGTCGATTCTGGTTGCTTTCTTGGCTAGAGCTGGAACTAAAACTGTTTCCTGGAACCTGGAGCTCTAACAACTGCCAAGGCTCATCTCAGTGCTGCCCACCATTGTCAGTTGGGAAAGTGAAAGAACAATCTGGCCACACAACACCCCTTGTGTTTTTAAGGCCAAGGCAGTTCACTTCCACCACTGGAACTTCCACAGGACCTCTCCAAGACTCTCCTCCCAGGTACTCCAAGAAGTTTCTTCCTCTGGCAGGCTCAAGGCCCACTCTTTTGCTGTGTGAGTATGACTGTGAGATTGAGAACACCCACTGTCTTGTCCTCGTGGGCTCTAGTAGACAATCTCCCCAGAGAAAATCATCTGAGCTTGGTATCCTCCCTAGGAGTGCATTGTTCAATCTTCTCCCTGGTTTCTTTGTTACATGTACATACGAATATTCTAATAAACTATGTACCATTAAAATGTTAAACTAATACACTGGCACTGAGGTAGATATTTTGAACATTTGTGACTTTTATAGTCTGTCCTATATGTTAAAATGTGCATTAGCATATGCTAATATCACATTAATGAATAAATTATTTTAAATCAGTGGCATCACTAGGGTTGATGTCACATAGTGCAGTAACTCATGGTATCACTCCACCACCATGAACCTCCTCCCTTACCAGACCATACTGAATCTTTAGTAATGTTTATTATCAATTTTAGTCATCGAATGATATGCAATTAATATGGTTGTAAATTGCTTAAATATTTCTTAGATTATATGAATACTAACAACAAAATTGTTTTGTAAAAGTTTTGTACATTGAATTACAAAATTATTAGTTACTACATTATTAGTGCACTGAACCCAAGCCATGGTATTTTCAGTAGCCTCATACATATGTGAAAGCTGGACAATGAATAAGGAAGACAGAAGAGGAGTTGATGCTTTTGAGTTGTGGTGCTGGTGAAGAATGCTGAAAGTACCATGGACTGCCAGAAGAACTAACAAATCTGTCCTGGAAGAAGTACAGCCAGAATGCTCATTGGAAGTGAGAATGGCCAGACTTTGTCTCACCTACTTTGGCCATGTTGTCAAGAAGGACAATTCTCCGAGTAGTTGATCCTGAGGGCTTGGGACCATGGTCACAGGGGACATCAAGCTCAATTGGCATAACATACTATACAAAACATTGTTCCACCTCCTACTTTGGTGAGTAGCGACTGGGATCTTAAAAGCTAGCAAGCTGCCATCTAGATGCAACGATGGGTCTCTCCTCATTAAGAGCAAAGAAGAAAGAAGAAAACCAAAATTAATGGAAACAATCAGTCCCCACAACTGGTACACCATCCGATCTGCAACCTATACAACTACGAGACCAGAAGAACTAGATGGTGCCCGGCTACCACTATCATCCACTTGGAAGGGATGTAGGAGATCCTGGATAGAGAGGGAGAACAATGTGGAACAAAACTCAAAATCATTTGGAGGGAGGAAAAAAAAAAAAAAAAAGGATGGTTGGGACCAGGTTTGCTGGTCCAATAGAGCTTGGTGGAACCACTGAGACTATGGCCCCTAGCTCCCCTTCAGGTGTGGAATTGAACCCACTCCTGTGGTTTCCAGCCATACAAAGTACAGGCATGTGAGTTGAACATTTACCTCAAGTAGACACACGCCCTGGAGAGAACAATCATGGGAGAAGGAAGGGCTGCTTATGCACAGGGAGACAGCTCAGGGCGCAGGAGAGTATGGAGGGATGGACACTGGGAAGTGGTAACTATGGGGAGGAAGTGGGAGGGGAGTTGTTGCATTATGGTAAACTGTGGTCAATGACATGAGACAAAGTATATGTGAACTGCTGTATGGAGAGTGAATTTGCTCTGTAAATCTTCACCCAAATCACAATAAAAATAAAAATAATAAAAAAAAAGAAGGACAATTCTCTGGAGAAGGATATCATGCTCGGTAAAGTGGAGGGCCAGCAAAAAAGCGGAAGGGCCTCAATGAGGTGGACTGACACAGTGGCTACAACAATGGGCTCAGGTATAGCAAGGCTTGTGATGATGGTGCATGACTGGGCTTCATTTTGTTCTGTTGTATATAGGGTTGCTTTCAGTTGAAGCTGACTTGAAGGTACCTAACAACAACACATTATTAGTACATTATTAATAACTGAGCAGAAGACTTTTTTGAGTTTTCTCCTTCTTTTCCTGTAATTACTACTTCATCCTCAAAAAATTTCTTGATATAAGTTCATAAATACTAATTACTACAAAATTGTAGCAAAAACACCATAAACTTTGAAAAACTCAACAACTATAAATACACCAGCAGCAACAAAAATAACGTGTGTGTGCTTGTAACATGGGGAGGTGAAACCATGTGATTCTAAGCATAATTGTAATTGAGTAATAATGGCAGCTGTGAAAGGAGCACATTACACGGCTCAAAAAGTAAATTAGCATAGAGTTTTAGCCTTGTCGGTATACTGATACATGTAAGCTGGGCTTATGAAAAATGCATTTGTTGTTACAAATAACTAAAACCCAAAAAACCAAACCCACTGCTATCCAATGGATTCTGACTCATAGCAACTCCCATTGGGTTTCCAAGACTGTAATTATATATATATATATCTTTTAATTTTGACTTCCCACTTTTCTTTTTTATTAAAAAAAAACACACATTTTATTGTGATTTAGATGAAAGTATACAGAGCAAATTCATTTTCCATTCAACAGTTCATACACGTTTTGTTTCATGCCATTAACTGCAGTCCCCACAATGTAACAGCTCTCTTCCCACTTTCAAGGCTGTAAATCTTTATGGAAGTAGATTGCCTCATCTTCCTCTCACAAAGCTGCTGGTGGGTTTGAACTGCTGACGTTCTAGTTAGCAGCCAAATGCCTTATCCACTACACCACCAGAGCTCCTTTACAACTAACTACAGGGATGTTTTTATAAAAATTAATAAATTTCTACTGAAACACTGCACAAAAATTTTATAGACACTCATTTTGGTGTCACCTATCTGACAGTGTCACCTGGTATGGTCCATACCCCTTATATACTCCTAGAGATGCCATTTTAAGACACTATTTAGAAAAATGTCTGGAAGGATATATACCAAATTGGTATTAGGGATTAAGGTTAAAAATAAGTGTGAATATTTTTATTTTCTATACTTTATATGGTTTGAATTTTTTTTACAACAACATACATTATTTTTATGATTAAAATAAAAAATTAAAGACAGAGTATATATACTTCATGTATTATGCTTTATTAAATATTATATATGTGTATCTGCTATTTGTTGTACTGGGATGGCTTGTGTGTTGCTGTGATGCTGGAGACTATGCCACCAGCAGGGTCACCATGGTGGACAGGTTTCAGTGGAACTTCTAGACTAAGACAGACTAGGAAGGAAGAGCTGGAAGTGCTGACTCCTTAAAATAGAGTCAACTTTTATGACATGGATGGAATAAATCTTTCAGGACCTTTACCTGCTGATGTGGAATGATTCTAAATGAGAAGAAACAGCTGCAAATATCCATTAAAAACTGAAATGTAGAATGTATGAAGCATGAATCTAGGAAAATTACAAGTTATCAAAAGTCAAATGAGTGTATAAAGATCATTATCCTAGGCATTAGTGAGCTGACATGGACTAGTATTGACCATTTTGAATCAGACAGTCATATAGTCTACAATTCCAGAATGACAAATTGAAGAGGAATGGTTTTGCATTCATTGTCTAAAGAAACATTTCAAGATCTAGCTTGAGGTACAATGTTATGAGTGATAGGATAATACCCATACACTTACATGGAAGACCAGTTAACACAACTATTCTTCAAATTACACACCAACCACTAATGCCAAAGATAAAGAAACTGAATATTTTTACCAACTTTTGCAGTCTGAAATTGATCAAATATGCAATCAGGATACTGATTGATAACTACTGATAATTACTGGTGATTGGTAATTACTGATAATTGATAGTTACTGGTGATTGGAATGTGAATGTTGGAAATAAAGAAGGATCGGTATCTAGAAAATATGGCCTTGTGGCAGAAATGATGCCAGAGATCACATGATAGAATTTTGCAAGACCCACAACTTTTTCATTGCAAAATATCTTTTTTCAGTGGTGACTATACATGATATGGACCTCATGACTATACATGTGGACCTCGCAACTATCTATGTGGCTCTTGCTGGATGGAATACACAGCAATGAAACCAACTACATCTGTGGCAAGAGATGGATGGAATACACAGGAATCAAATCAACTATATCTGTGGAAAAATATAATGGAGAAGCTCAATATCATAAGTCAGAACAAGGCCAGGGACCAACTGCAGAAGATCATCAATGACTCATTTGTAAATGTGCAAAGACCTGGATTTAGGAAACCAAAAGGGAAGAACACACTAGGTATTTCTCAAGATGAAACAACTGAAGAAAAAGTACAAGTTCAAGCTGAAGCTGAAAAACTAAAACGAGTTCATGAGATCCAAAGCATGACCTTGAGTACTGCTGTTGTTGTTATGTGACCTTGAGTATATTCTACCTGAATTTAAAGACCATTTCAAGAATAGATCTGATGCACTGAACACTAGTGACCAAACAAGAGACAAGCTGTAGGATGACATCAAGGATATCATATATGAAAAGCAAAAGGTCATTAAAAACACAGGAAATAAAGAAAAAAACAAAATGGATGTCACAAGTGATGAAGAAACTTGCTCTTAATGTATAGAAGCTAGAGCAAATGGAAGAAATGATGAAGTAAAAGAGCTGAACAGAAATTTTCAAAGGCAGCTCTAGAGGACACAGTAAAGTACTATAATGACTTACACAAAGACCTGGTGTTAGAAGACCAAAAGGGAGAACATGTTCAGCATTTTTCAAGCTGAAAGAACTGAAGAGAAAAGGCAAACCTAGACGTGCATACTGAAGGATTCTGTGGGCAAAATGACACAGGAAGCATCAAGGGAAGATGGTAGGAATACACACAGTCACTGTACCTAAAAGAATCAGTGACATTCAACATTTCCAGAGGTAGCATATGACAAAAACACAATGGCAATGAAGGAAGAAATCCAAGCTGCACTGAAGGCACTGGTGACCAAGGCTCCAGGAACTGATAGAATACCAGTTGGGATGTTTCAACAAATGAATGAAATGCTGGAAGTGTTGACTCATCTATGACAAGAAATTTGGAAACCCAACTGGAAGAGGTCCTTATTTGTATCAATTCCAAAGAAAGGTGATCCAACAGAATGTGGAAATTATCAACATATCATTAACATCGCATGCAAGTGAAATTTTGCTGGAGATAATTCAAAGATGGTTGCAGAAGTACATCGACAGAAAACCACCAGAAATTCAAGCCAGATTTAGAAGATATGCAGAGCAAGGAATATCATTGCTGATTTCAGATGGATCTTGGCTGAAAGGAGAGAATACTAGAAATATGTTTACTCGTGTTTTATTGATTGTGCAAAGGTCATCGACTGTGTGGATCATAACAAAATATGGATAATATTGTGAAGAACCTGCACATAGACCAAGAAGTAGTCATTCCAACAGAATAAAGGGACACTGCATGATTTAAAATCAGGAAAGATGTTGTCACCATACTTATTTAACTTGTGTGCTGAGCATATAATTCGACATGCTGGGCTACATGAAAAGAAAGCTGCATCAGGATTGGAGGAAGACTCATTAACAATCTGTGACATACAGATGATACTACCTTGCTTGCTGAAAGTGAAGAAACCTTAAGTGCTTACTAATGAAGTTCAAAGACTACAGGCTTCAGTATGGATTATATTTCAACATAAAGAAAACAAAAATTCTCACAACTGAACCAACAAGCAATGTCATGATAAATGACAAAAGGATTGAAGTTGTCAAGGACTTCATTTTATTTGGATTCACAATCAAAGCCCATGGAAGCAGCAGTCAAGAAATCAGATGTCGTATTGCACTGGGCAAATTGTCTGCAAAAGACCTCTTTAAGGTGTTTAAAAGCAAAGATGTCACTTTGAGGACTAAGGTATGCCTGACCCAAGCCATGGTATTTTCAATCTCCTCATATACATGTGAAAGCTACACAATGAAAAACAAAAACTGAGGAAGAATTAATGCCTTTGACTTATATTAAATATTAAATATACCAAGGACTGCCAGAAGAATGAACAACTCTGCCCTGGAAGAAATACAGCCAGAATACTCCTTAGAAGTGAGGATCACAAGAGTTCATCTCCTTACTTTGACATATTATCAGGAGGGACTAGATCCTGGAGAAGGACATCATGCTTCATAAAGTACAGGGTCAACAAAAAAGAGAAAGAGCCTCAACAAGATGGTTGACACAATGGCTGCAACAGTAGGCTTAAGCAGAGCAAAGATCGTGGAGCTAGCACAAGACTGGACAGTGTGTCATTCTGTTGTACGTAGACTCACTATGAGCCAGAACTAATTCAGCGGTACCTGACAACAACAATATATGTACACATATGTGTATTCATCCATCTATCTATCTTTCATCTATCTCTTTATTCTTGATAATAGTATTTGATTTGATGTGGGGCAGTGGGGATGCAAGGGAGTTGGGAGAGCTATCACAGGAGTGAGTGAACAAATATGCAAGACTGCAGGTGCAAAGGATCATGGGCAACATGACAAGGCAACACCATTAACAGGGAAGAGGCTAGTAGAAAGGCCAAAGAGTCAAAGAGAAGCTGTTCTCATACCAAGCAGCATTTTTGTCTCAGGAACCTCAACTCTTCTCAAACCTTTCTTAAAAGGTAGAGCACTTCCATTTTGACTTTACCTACTTTAGAGCAAGTCTGAATTCTTTTGTCTCAATGTTCCCTCTCTTCTTATTTCCCGGTGCTTTTTAGTGACTGCTTAATTTCAATGCTTATCATAGCACTGAAATTAGGCACATTAGCTTTTGACCAATAATAAAAGCGCTTCTCATGAGGCTTTACCATATATATCACTTCATTTCCTAGTCCCAACACACACACAAAGACACACACATACAACTTGAAAATGATCTGACTATAAGACCATTTTTGAACTTTTTTTTTTTTTTTTTTGGCAGTTAGACCATGCAAGAGATAGATTACACAGTTCCAACCGAAGTCTCCCTAGGTGTAATTTGAGTTCAACCTTTGCATTTCTCGGGAAGCAGTCACTCAGCCCAGCATTCTGACACTGCTGTCACTTCAAATGACATCATCTTCTTGGCCCCATGCCTGTGGTTGTTCTCCTGGTGGCAGTTCAAGTAAATGTCAGGCAGAACAAAAATCGGAGGAGAGGGAAATGGTTGTGTGCAATAAACCGAATCAACCTTTATTTATAACAAAGAAACTCTAGGCAGTGTGCTGTAAAAGCTAAAGAATCTGAGAAACTTGAGGATACTTCCAAAGCTAGTTTTTACATGAATTCTTAAACTATTTATCCAATTTTAATTTTTATGGCTTATTATCTCAGTTCATTTTATAGGCAAAATGGTATTTCATTGTTTCTAGATGGCATTTCCTTGATTACTGATGAGGATAAGCTCTTTAAAATACATTCTTTATAATTACTTATATTTCTTTTTCTATGAATGGCCTATTTGTGTATTCTTTTGAAGTAGTAATAATTCCCTTATTAAAATGAATCAGCACTTTATAAATTAAGGATCTTAACCTTTTATTTGCCATATGTGTCATAAATATATTTCCTGGTTAGACATTAATCTTTTAGTTTTGTTTATGTTTCTGACTTTCAAATGGTTTTAAATTTTAATGTAGAAAAATCTATCAATCTTTTCCTCTGGGATATCATCTAATACTTTTTTGTTTGTTTGTTTTGCTTAGTAAAGCACTTACCATTCTGCAATCAGATGAATTTTTACCTGTGTTTTCTTTCAGTTTTTACTTTTTAAAGTTTAACTCTTTAACCCCTTCCACAATTGCACTTTTCAATAAATCAAAACCAAACTCACTGCTCTTGAGTCGATTCCAACTCATAGCAACCCCTCCTTGGGTTTCTGAGGTGGTATGTCTACCGAAGTAGATTGCCCAGTCTTCCTTCCAAGGAGTGGCTGGTGGGTTTGAACCACCAGCCTTCTGGTTAGCAGTCAAATGCCTTAGGCACTACACCACCAGAGCTCTCCAAAATATATCTAAAATAATTATTTTCCTGAAGAGTTGACTTTATTATTGTTACTGATTAATTTACTCTTTTCTCATTTATGAAATTTAAAACATTCTATGGGTAATACAAGTTCATTTTAAAAATCAGAATATACAGATAATTGAAATGAAGAGAAAAACAGTTGTATTTTCCTTCCACTCTGAGTTAATGAGTGTTAGGATTTGCTTTGTCCTTCCAGACATTTCCTTCTAATGATATGTGTATATGATTCCCCTCCAAATGGAATCATAGTGCAATATTGTTTTGTAATCTGATGGTTTTCCACTCAGTATTAAATCATGCCCATCTTTCCATGTCAATCAATATACTTTTACAGTACCATGTCCTAATTAACTTTTTATTGCAATATACTATACATGCAGAAAAGTGCACATCTCATAAATGTTCACTTGGATGAATTTTTGCCCACTGAGAACACTCATATAGCCAGTTCCCAGATCAAAAAGAATACCACCAGCATCCCAGAAGCCTTCCTCAGGGTTCTTTCTGGTCACTCCCTCCAAGGATAGCACTATACTATCCTGACTTCTAACAGCATAAATTAATTCTTCAGCTCCATTTTTGATGGACACTTAATATTCCATTATACACAATGTGTATCATAATATACTTATTCAATTTTTATGCCTTTTTGGGCTGTTTCTAACTTTTCACTCTTTCCTATTATGTTTTGAGAGGTCCCTAGGGTGGCACGGGAGCTCTGGTGATGTAGTGCCTAAGGCATTTGATTGCTAACCAGAGGCTGGAGGTTCAAAACCACCAGCCACTTCTCGGAAAGAAGACTGGGCAATCTACTTCCGTAGAGATGCTGTCTTGGAAACCCAAGGAGGGGTGACTGAGTCAAAGCAACTTGACGGCAGTTGAGTTTGGTTTTTTTGGTTTCTAGGTGGCGTGTACAACTTGTATTTGACTCCTAATCTAAAGGTTGGCAGTTCAAACCCACCTAGCAGCTCTGTGAAAGAAAAGCCTGGTGATCTGCTTCTTTAAAGATTATAGCAAAGAAAACCCTAAGTAGCAGTTCTCACTCTATATCACATAGAGTCTCCATGAGTTGGAATCAACTGCACGGCAATGGGTGTTTTTGTTTTTTTCTTTGTTTGTACAATGCTATGAATAATTATTTAGGGTTTTTCTTAGAGGAAACTATAAAAGTATATCAAAGAATATTAGTAACAAATATACAAAGACAAAAGATATGACTCACTGAATTGTTATCTTTAAGTGTTCTTTAAGATGCTTCCTTTCTGATGCTTTTTCATGTAATTCTAGTTTCACCAGATTCCCTAGCACAGTAGACTGTTTTGGTTCTTTAGTGCTGTTCTAACAGAAAGATGCCACAAATGTGTGGCTTTAACAAATAGGAGTTTATTCTCTTACAGTTTAGGAGGCTAGAAATCTGAGTTCTAAGTGCCAGCTCTAGGGGCTGGGTGAAAGCCCCTTGACCCTGGGCTTCAGCTCTGCCTCTTGCTCCCTGCTCACTGAAGCTGGAGGCATCTCTTAGATCAGGCAGCTGCTGGTTGCTAAGGCTGACAAACCCAAGGTCGACAAGAAAAATGGCACAGTCTCAAAATTATCAAGTAACATGGCAGGCCACTAATTCAAGTCCATTAACAGTCCCAAGATCAGCAAACAATATGGCAGGCCATTGAGATGAAGACTCAGCCAAATGCAGGGTCTGAGCGTGACAAAAGCTCAGAGACTTTTCTCAAAACTGTCTTCTTATATACTGGAAGCCAATCACACACCCAAGGCAGCTACTCAGCTGCTCTAATAGATTGCCCCATAGAGTTGATTACCAGTCTCATTATGGGGAATAACTACATCCAGCTACCTAGCCGCTCAAAACCAGGCCCAGCTAAGCTGACACACAACTTAACTACCACAGGCTCACGTAAAGAGATAATTGACTTCTGTCCCCCTCTGCATAATGCAGACAGCCCCAACCCCAGATAAACTCTGGGGTGTTTGTCCTTCAGGTTCTTGAATAATGCTCTCACATTCTTCCCCTCCTGCCCTACCCCTCAGCACAGCCTTCCATAAAGACTCTTAGGGCTTGGTTGTGCTACTTTGCCTGAGAGCTGACTTCATCAGTGAGAAGGATCTATCTCGGGGCTCCAGAAGCTACACCTGCAGAGTGCCAAGGCACTGCGGCATTTCGTGTGGCTTTCACTGCATTTAATACAGACCATGTTTCTTAAACAAGTAGAGAAGTTCTTTCTACCCTACTCTGTACCAGGAACCCCAAAACAGCGCCTCTGTTCTGTCTCCCAGAGTGCCATTGCCTGGAGCCCTCTCACCATGGGGCTTAGTCAGGAAGAGAAGAATCTGAAGCAGAGGTTCGGAAGAGAAGAACCCTCCCTATCCCTGCCCTTCAACCCATGCAAAATATCCCAGATTTGTGATTTTACTGAGTCATCAGATTTTGTGCCCAGGTATTTCCAGATTTCAGCCATGGGCAACTATACTCAAAGTCCTTCTCTACTATCTTCTTAAAAACCAAACTCAAACCAAACCTATCCAGTCGATTCCAACTCATAGGGCTTTCTTCTTCTTTAATCTTCTGGAAACTGTATAATATTTTGCTATTAATAGGACAAATTTCCTCCTACTATTCTGGTTCAAAAATTTTTTTGTTATTCTATTCCTGTCCATTTTTCCAGTATGGTTTTTTCAACTACCAAAACAAAGAATTGTTTGGGACAGCATTTAACAGTAAAATTAATTAAAAAATAAACATTTTTTTTTTAAGTGTTTGGGCTTCTATGAGGAAGAAGAGCAAGTCTTAGGATTAATTTCAAACAAAAGGGGGTATTAATTTTGGGCTAGTTGGGGTCCACATGCTGATGTGGGTATGGGGAGGGATGTATAGAAAGAGTCTGTAACCATGATGATAACATTAGGAAAAGGGAGGATACTGAAGTGTGCACATAAGAGATCGATGACAGATGCTAATACCAACTAGTATATCCAAAATAATGCATTACCATTAATACCAAACACCAGGCTACAGATTAACACATAAACATCTGAGAAGATCAGATGGGGGTCAGTGAATAGGAGTATACCCTTGACCAAGGATAGATTCAGCAGAGGCTAATCTTGCACAGATACCAGTGATACAAAATACCCACAATCCTTACAGAAACAACAGAAGACAGACATAGAATAATCCTTCACAGACACCCAGACACTGTGGGAGAGAGATCCAATAGATCTACCAACTCAGGACCATAGTACTGGAGGACACCAGACTCAATTGGTACAATAAAATACATAAAAGTCTTGTTCTTCATCCTACATTGGTAAGTAGCAACTGCTACTTAAAAGCTCTCAAGCGGCCATCTAAGATGCAGCTAATGGTCTCCTATAGTCAGAAGTGAAGAAGAGGGCAGAAAAAAAAAAAAAAAAAACAAGGGCATTTGGAAGCAATCAACCCTAGGACACAATAGCCCTTGAGACCAGAACTAGATGGTGCCCAGCTACCAATGCCAACCACTCAGGAAAGGATCATATCTGAAGATCCTGGATAGAGTGGGAGGAAAAACGTGGAACAAAATCCAAAAACTTAATAAATAATGACCAAAATTATTGGTGGGATGGTCTGGTGAGACCCACAATACTACGGCCCTGGGATATATTCTGGGCCTGGAATAAAAATCATTCTCAGGGGCTGGCTCTCAGCCCAATAGTAAACAAAATATACATGCAGACCACTCAACCCAGGGTAACGCACCTACATAATCTATGGAAATGCATCCCTTGGAGCAACTGACCACGGGGCACCAGAGGGGCAACATTTGAATGGAGTAAATGCAGGACACACGGGAGTAAGTGCATTAACTATGAGGGGCATGGGGGGGGTTACTGGGCAGGGAGAGGAGGAGACTGAGTTAGGGTTGGGGATGGTAAATGGGGAATGAAACTAAATGTACATATAATGTTGAATGTAAAACTCTGCTCTGTAAAAATTTTAAAAAAATAAAAAAGAAGAAGAGTAAGTCTCTAAACCTATCTGAAACTTCCTTCACATCTCCTTGAGCAGAATTTCGGTGGTGGAAAGGAAAGGCAGAGAGCAGTCCAAACGACCTGCTGAGTGGGCTTTGGGAAGCTGGTCAAGCATCGCTGGCTCAGATGCTGGAGAGGTAATTGGAAAAGGAGGCAGGATGAGTTCTGAGCCAGCTCTGGGCATCTTCCAGGAATTCTTGATTTTTTTCATGGCACGGGATGAGAGTGTGTGCCTAGAGAACAAATCTGATGAAAGCAAAATATAAGCTGATTTAGTATATTTGCCAGACAGGAGAAATTGTGGCTGGACTCTGGAGCCAAGGATCTTAGAAAGAACAAATTGAGAACAGGTAGCTTGTGGCAGGCTCAAGAAATTAACAGAGGTCAAGGCTAAAAGTCAAGAGACTTGGATTAAAATCTGTGTCCTGTGGTGAGTGGTTTACCCTCTTAGGCATGTTTGATCCCTTCTTCATGTAAGTGTGCTTTCTGAATGACTTCTTTGGCTCTCCTTGAGCTGGGTTTCTATGCAGTATTTCTATGTAGTATATACAAGAGTTGCGTGGCTGAAAAACCAGAGATATTAAAAACTTCCATTTCTAAACCAAAAGGACATCATTATAGGATGAAATGACAATGAGCTAAGAATTCAAAAGGCCTTAGGGATGATCCCTGCCAGTGGCATAGGAAAGAAAAAAAATTAGTTTATGGTACTATTTAGGATTTTAGGAAAAATGTCCAAAGAAAGTACTTCCCAAATAGTTTCTTTAGATTTGTTTGGTGACGGTTCCCTGGGATGACACATTCTCTCAAATATTCTGGATCTTTTTGCAGGTAGGCAGGATAATCTTTGTAGGTAAGATGAGGTAGGACATTTTTGCCCCCTGCTGGCAGCTGCTTCTAATTACAGGCAAAATATCTAGTCAAGTTTGTGTGTGTGGGGGGGGGGGGGCATTACATCCACAGACCAAAGAAACTAACCAAACTCACTGCCGTTGAGCCGATCTCAACATACAGAGACCCTTCCTTGGGTTTCCAAGGCAGTATCACTATGGAAGTAGATTGCCCAATCTTCCTTCTGAGGAGTGGCTGGTGGGTTTGAACCTCCAGGCTTCTGGTTAGCAGTCTAATGCATTAGGCACTATGCCATCAGAGCTCCCTACATGAATAGAGTCCTAGATTTTATTTTTAACTCCTTTTCTTTTCTTTCTTCTTCTTTCCCCACCCCCCTCAAACTTTCTGAATTCCATATTTTGATGTAAACCAAGGCATCTCTAATTTAACTCTATCACAGAGATGGACTATTAAAATTCCAACTAGATAGGCTCCTCATATTAACAAAACAAAACAAAACCCTAGTTATCAATGTGATTCGTGATGACCCCATGTATGTTACAGCAGAACAATGCTCCACTGGGTTTTCAAAGGCTGATTTTTTGGAAGTAAATTGCCAGGCCTTGCTTCTGAGGTGTCTCTAGGTGGACTTACCTCTTAATATTCAGTTAGCAGCCAAGCATGTTAATTGTTTGCACCATGCAAGACTCCATAGATGTCTGCTCCTCAGATGGAGAAGGGCTCTCCTGTGGCAGAATCTCACATGCAGGCATTCAAGCCCTTCAAAGGAGCCACAACAGCACCTGCTGTGCATAAAGACTGTCAGACTTCATCTCATCCTTTTACTTCTCTTAATAAAACACCACCACCCTGATCTAGCTCTACCACCTGCCTACTTTGAGTGTCAAGAACTTCATTATGGCTTACCTCAGCCTCAACTATGATTTCTTACCAGGTCTTGGAAGGGGGGAAAAAAAGGAAAATTCTAAATTTTGTGTGGAAGCCAGTCTTCAAGATGGTCTACAAGATAGTCCCCAGTGATCCCCCTGCCTTGGTATTCACACATTTGTGTAGTCCCTCTCACATTTTGCAAGGGTTTATTTGTGTGACCAGTAGCAAATAGCAGAAGTGATGGTATATGTCACTTTTGAGATCAAGTTATAAAAGACTGAGGTTTCTGTCTTGGGCTCTTTCTTTTTTTTTTTTTT
>NW_006921652.1:6751590-6761119 GCF_000298275.1 Orycteropus afer afer
TCTCTATTATTTTATCTGGCTCTGTCTTGGGCTCTTGCTTGATATCTTTCCTATTATTTTATCCAGCAATAGTCAGCTGCCATGTTGTGAGGTCACTCAGGCAGCCTACAGAGGCCCATATAATAAGGAACTGAAGTCTCTAACCAGTGAAAAACTGAAGCCTGAAAATGACAAGGCAAGTGAGCTCAGAAATGGATCCTGCCCTACTTGAGCTTTCCGATAAGACTGTATTCCTGTCTAATGGCTTGACTCCAGTGTCACAATATACTTTGAGTTGGAACCACTCAACTAAGCCGCTTCCAGATTCCTGTCCCTCAGAAATTCTGACAATAAATGTCTGTTGTTTTAAGCTACTAAATTTTGGGGGTAATTTTTTATGCAGCAACTGATAACTGATGTCCTCTGTCTTTTATTTTGATTTTGAGTAAAGATAGAGTCAGGAAGAGATATGCTATACAGAATGACTACAGTTGATTTAATCAATTTTTGTCTACCTTGTGCCAGGCTCTATTCCAGGCCCCTAGTCTCTCAAATGCATTTGATAATAATTACCTGAGATGATAGATGATCTGGTTACCTTGTGCCACTCTGACAAGAATACACCACAAATGGGATGGCCTTAACAAACAGGAGTTTATTCTCTTATAGTTTGGGGGCTTTAGTCTGAGTTCAAAGTGCCAGGCTCTAGGGGCTGGGTGAAATCCCCTCAACCTTGGGCTTCAGCTCTGCCTCTTGCTCCTGGCACACTGAAGCTAGGGGCATCTCTTCACTCAGGCAGCTACTGGCTGCTGAAGCTAACAAGCCCAAGGTCGACAAATAAAATGGCACAGTCCCAATGTTACCAAACCACACCGCAGGCCATTAATTCAAGTCCCTTGTAAGTCCCAAGGTCGGCAGAGCATGGCAGGCTGCTGAACAATGACACGGCTACTGCAGGATCCACACGTGCCATAAGCTAGAGACTATACCCAAGGCTTCTTCTTATATACAGGAAACAGACCACATCCCAGCTACTCAGCTGCTTGTGGTAGATCCTACCATGGAGTTGATTGCCAGTGTCATCATGGGAAATAACTACCACCAGCTGTCCAGCCACTGAACAAGTCCCAGCCAAACTGACATACAAATTTAACTACCACAATGGGTAAATATACAGATTTCTAGGCTTGTTTACTGAGTTTGGAGAATGATCCAGAAATCAGTATGTTTAACCAGCATTTCAGATAATTCTTATCATTAGGCAAGTTTGAGAAACTTTGCAGAATAGGTAGAAAAATGAATGAGATGCCAGGCTAAGCACCTTATCTGTTTTACCTTATTTAATGCTCACAAAAACCTCAGGAAGTAGGAGCTAGTATCACCAGTAATTTACAAATGAGGATGGTCACAGAGCTCTTGTGTTCAGAGTTAGGAAGAAAGGCAGCAGATGACTCCATATCCTATGCTCTTAACCACTATCCTGTTCCATCTCCCTTGGAACATGAACATGATAGTGCTGTGACATCTTTGCAAATGATGAGAGTTTTGTGCCTGAGAAGATATGCCTAGGGAATGATATGGGCCAAGTGAGGATATGGGCATGAAGTGTTGGAACCTGGCAGAGATTTCTTAATGTAATGTAAGTTCAACTCATTCATTTCGTAGATAAGGAAAAGGAGCTCCAGAAAAGTATGTGACTTGCCTAAAGGTACACAGCTTAGTTGACGCAAAGCTGTCTAGGGGTCCACATGGCATGTAGCCCTCTCTTGATTATGGACAATAGGAGGGCAAACTGGGATTGTCCTTGGATGCTTTGAAAAAGGAGGTCGGAGCTATTCTATAGGTTTTTGAGTGAGGTCTGTCTGCAGGGTAGCTCTGGTCACCCCAGCCTTCTCCTTCTGAACCGAAGTCCCTCCGCCCCGGGGTACTCCTCCCATTCTCCAGTACCACACTGCCCCCCACCACTTCACCGCTTTCCGGAAAGCAGTTCTCTTATGCGCTTTTACACAAGAGGTAACAACGACTGACGACGAGCCTAGTGTGCAGTTGGGTTCACCCTGGGGAACGAGACTTAGGTTGGACCCAGCGTGTCAGGTGAGGGCTGCTTTGTGGGCAGGAGAGTGGTTTTTCCTGTGTCTTTTAAATTTCATCAGCTAAGCCAGGCCTTATCTCTTACCCTGACTAGGTGAACCGGTGGAGAAGTCCCCGTGCCCTGGGGCAGGCAAAGCCCTGCGGAACGGGAACAGCTCGCGTAGGGTCCGCGGCGAGCCCTGCTCACGGCCCTGGAGTCCTTGCTCCTGTCCGAGGCAGTGGTTCCGGAGCCTAAACCCGAGGAACAGGCACCGCCCTGGGGGGCCCGGCTCCCTCTGGGGTGCCCTTACCGCGAGCTGCCCCCACTGTCCTCCGACACTCGGGTCTGGGGGCGGTTCCCGGGTCCTCAGCTGTGCGCGTGCCCAGGCAGCCCCCGGCGTGCCTGGCTCAGAGCCCCGACCCCAGAGTCCCTGGGAACCTCGAGGACCCTACCTGAGCACGCCTCCCCGAGCCACAGGCCAGAGCCTTACCGCCCTGCGGACACCAGGGGCGGGGACTGTGAGTGAGGGCGGGCCGGGGCCGGGGGTGGCTACGCCGCGGAGCCTCAGCTCTCGGAATCGGTCCCGGCGGCGCGGCCTCAACTCCCGGGCAAAAGCCCCCAGAGTTGGGAAGGAGCACCGGGAAGAGGAAGAAGCAAGACGGGAGGAGTCATCTTCCCGCGGGCTTCTGAGAGAAGCGTCTCCTTATCTGGATCACCGAATAAAGAAGACCGGACCTCGTCCGCAGAGCGCGGGATACCGGGCAAGTACTTAGCGCGCGCTCCGGGGAGATGCTCAGAGAACTACAAGCGGCGCTGACGAGGAGCTGGGGCTTTTGAGTGGGGAAGGGGCTTTGCGAGAGGCTTGCCCTTGTCTTCGTTTTCTCTTTTTCAGGGAAGGCGGGCTACTCCCTCTTTTCTGTCTTTAGGCATAGCCACCCCGGCTCCAAAGAGAAACTTGGGAAACCAAACCAAAAAACCAAACGCACTGCCATCGATTCTGATCTAACTCATAGCGACCCCTCCTTGGGTTTCCGAGGCGATGTTGTTGTTGTTATTTGCCATCCAGTCGGACCGACTCATAGCGACCCCTCCTTGGGTTTCCGAGGCGATGTTGTTGTTGTTATTTGCCATCCAGTCGGACCGACTCATAGCGACCCCTCCTTGGGTTTCTGAGGCAGTATCACTACGGAAGTAGATTGCCCAATCTTCCTTCCTAGGAGTGGGTTTGAACCGCTAGCCTTCTGATTAGCAGCCAAATGGCTTAGGCACAGGTGAGGGCTTATCAGCCCAGACTGCAATGAGGAGCTTCTAGCAGTCTGAAGGGGACCAGGGGGAAGCGCCAAACAGCAGGGACTCGAAAGAACAAGGAGTGGGGATGGAATTTCTCCCTGAGTGGTGAGAATAAAGGAGAAAAGGTCGCTGGACAGTTTTTGCTCACATCATAAAGTTACCAATTTCCCCTCCATTGTCGAAGTTTCTATTTTTGTTTTGGAAACCTGAGTTTGCCCCCCACCCCCATCCCAGGTAACATGCTTATAGGAATAGCTCTCCAGAGGTGGCATGTCTGAGTTTGGAGAATAAATGGAATTTTGAAACGCGTTGCCTGCCTGCAAGGATGGACGACTCTGCCTCTAGGACTGCATTTGTACTTGCTGGGGCTTCGCGACTGGGTCTCTGTAGTCTTTGAAGCTGTAGATTCTGTTTCTCACACCTGACAGGGACCAGCACTGGACGGAGGGTTCAGAGGAAGGGCAAAATATGAGAAAAACTGGAGTGTTGGAGGAATTGGAAGGGGGGCAGGAATGGAGGGAGCTAAGGAGCTCTGGTAGCATAGTGGCTAAAGCACTTGACTGCTAACCAGAAGGCTGGCGGTTCAAACCCACCTGCCACTCCTCAGAAGGAAGGTTGGGCAATCCTACTTCTGTAGTGATACTGCCTCGGAAACCCAAGGAGGGGTCGCTATGAGTCGGGGCCGACTCGACGGCACACAACAACAACAACAACAACAAACCTTATTAGAGTGCACAGGACTTGGCTGCTAAAGACAGACTCCAGGTGTCAAGCCTTTGATGAAGTGTGGGCAGCAGCTTTCCTAAGGGTGCTCAGGCTCCTTATTTTTCCCAGGAACCTGAGACTTATTAACACTTTTCCCTTCCCTTTTCTTTCCCCTGACATTTGGGGTGCTCTCCAGACCCCAGCTGGTCTGATATTTTCAGTCATTGGAGGGTCTACAGGGAGAGGACAGGGGAGAGAGGAACTCTGAGCTTTCTATCTGTCCAGAGTGGTGCTGCTGACCTCCCCTGCATCCCTCCCTCACCCCCAGACCCATTGTGTGTGAGCTGGAGTCCTAGAAGTCAGGATTTTCCTCCTTTTCCTTGCAGCTGACTGACAAGGACTGAGTACTCAATAGTAATTCCTTGCAGTTCTAGAGTGTAACACAGTCCCTCTCCAGGGAGCTCTGTGCTTTATAGACATTATTGATCTCCTCCTGCCTGGAGAATATTGAAACCCTGAGTGTTTAAGCCATTTACCTCTGGACTCACAACCAGCCAAGAAAGAATTTTGCTTGAGGGCCCCTTTCTGACTCATTCATTCAGTGCTTGGGACTTGACTTTGACCCTGTGGCCTCTTCTTGGAGAAATAGTTTTTTTAAAAAAAGTTGATGTAGAGTCAATTCTTATTCATGGGGATCCCAAATGTGTCAGAGTAGAACTGTGCTCTATGGAGTTTTCAATGACTGATTTTTCAGAAGTGGCTTTTATTCCGAGGTGTCTCTGAGTGAGCTCAAACCTCCAACCTTGCAGTTGGCAGCCAGGAGCATTAACCTTTTGCTCCACCCAGGGACTTGGTAAATGCTATGCTGGGTTTCTAGAGTATGATTTTAATGTAGGAACAGGAAACCCAATGAGGAGAAGGGAAGGTAGCAGCTAAATAGGCTTTGTGATGTTTAGAGCCCTGTTTTGTCAAAAGGAAGGAGACCTGCTCCTGGAGAGCAGAAAGGATTGTCTCGAAGCCCTCCCTCTCCAATGGTATCCAGAGTAGTTTGTTGTAAGGCACTGGAAAGGAAGGTATTGCTAGCACAGAATGGGATACATCTAGAAAAGACAAAGTTCAGGCTGTCAGGGCAGTGAATGGAATTTGGAAAATGAGTAGTACGTAAATCACTTCTCTTTTTTTATAGCCTCCCTATACTCCCAACTTTGCTCCTTCAGAAAAGGCTCAAAATATCTGTGTCTTCAGTGAAGTAGAAATAAACTGAGTCAGTGCCTGGTTGTTTCTACAGCAATATAACCTCCCCTGAGTGAGTGGGTCTGTGGCTTTTTGTTCATTGTTTTTTGTCATTTGTTTCTTTATTTCCACTTGGTATAGTGCCTAAAGCATTTGACTGCTCACTAAAATGTTGGCAATTCAAATCTACCAAGCACTCTGCAGGAGGGAGAGTGGGCAATCTACCTACATAAAGATTTACCACCTCAGAAATCCAAAGGGGGTCACTATGAGTTGGAATAGGCTTGATGGCAGTGAGTTTGGTTTGATATCCTATGATCACTTTGAGCAGGTGGCTCATGGGTTTGCAAAAGTTATAAGATGGTTTTAAATGCTTCATTCACACAATTGTTTGTCTTTCAAAGGTTCTAGAATGGAGCTTGGATGCTGTGGCCAAGGAGGTTGGCAAGGAGATTGACTCTGTAAGGGAAAGCAGAGTACCAGCAGAGAGGGGAGATCTCCAGCCCTGAAGACATTGCCTCAGGGGAATTCCCAGAAGTGCACTCACACTCCACCTTTTCCAGATAGAGATAACCATGGGAGATAGGGATGACAATGCCACCAACACTTCCACTAACTTCCTTTCTATGCTTGACCCCCATGGAGTCCTAGGTGCTCCTTTCCCATTCAATTTCAGCTATGGGGACTATGATATGCCCTTGGATGAAAATGAGGATGTGACCAATTCTCGGACTTTCTTTGCTGCCAAGATTGTCATTGGCATGGCCCTGGTGGGCATCATGCTGGTCTGTGGCATTGGCAATTTCATCTTCATTGCTGCCCTGGCCCGCTACAAGAAACTGCGGAACCTCACCAATTTGCTCATTGCGAACCTTGCCATCTCTGATTTCCTGGTGGCCATTGTCTGCTGCCCATTTGAGATGGACTACTACGTAGTGCGCCAGCTTTCCTGGGAGCATGGTCATGTACTGTGCACGTCTGTCAACTATCTGCGCACTGTCTCTCTTTACGTCTCCACCAATGTCCTACTGGCCATCGCCATTGACAGGTAAGCATGGGGGCAGTGGGGAAAACAAAGGTGATGATAGAGAAACAGGCATCATAATTAATCTTTCCTTCACCATCACCACTGTGGATTGCCAGAGGTATCTGTGTTTCTCTTAAATATGTATATATGTTGTTGTTGTTGTTGTTATGTGCCGTTGAGTCGGCCCCGACTCATAGTGACCCCTCCTTGGGTTTCCGAGGCAGTTTTCACTACGGAAGTAGGATTGCCCAACCTTCCTTCCGAGGAGTGGCTGGTGGGTTTGAATCACCAGCCGTCTGGTTAGCAGGCAAGTGTCTTAGCCACTATGCTACCAGAGCTCCCAAATATAGGGGCTCACAAATTTCCCCATTGATTGAACAGTGAGAAGAGCTCTTGTTTTCTGGCTGTGGTCAGGAAGGAGGTAGCAGAGCCTTCTAGAGTTGGTGAGTAGGAAAGGTTTTGATCCTCCAGCTGAATATGCTTTTAGATGTCTTACCTGTTCAAGGTCTGGAGGTAGACAGGTACAAGGAAGTGTTGGCCATAAACTCCAGGCAGTTATCTCTTGAGTCCACCTGGAAATTGTGAAGGTTTCCATCTCATTTATACTTCCTCTACTACAACATGCCTTCCCTAGCACCAGACCCACTGCCATCAGATCAATTCTGATCATCATAACCCTACAGGACAGAGTAATTCTGCCCCATAGGGTTTCCAGGGCTATAAATCTTTTACGGAAGCAGACTGCCTCATCTTTTTTCTGTGGAGTGGCTAGTGAGTTTGAACTGCCTACCTTTTGGTTAGCAGCCAAATGCTTTAACCACTGTGCCACCAAAGCCCCTTTCCTAGCACCAGTTGACTTTAAAATAAGATTGCTGGATTTGTTTGGGGTGGGGGGAAGGAGTAGGGGATATGCTGGTTTCCTCTTTTTATTTTGCATTAACCAGTTTGTTCCTTTTCATACATTAAGCCCTGTTCTAACTCACTGCCATTGAGTTGAATCTGACTTATAGCGACCCCTCCTTGCGTTTCCAAGGCTACGTTTCCAATCACTACGGAAGTAGATTGCCCATCCTTCCTTCTGAGAAGGGGCTGGTGGGTTTGCACTGCCAGCCTTCTGGTTAGCAGTCAAATGCCTTAGGCACTACACCACCAGAGCTCCTAAACCCCAGTCTAGTGATGTTAAAAAAGAGTAATACGAGCAGTATACACACATCTTTCTTAAGTTTATTTTCATTTATTTTAATCAGCAGTGTTGATGGGTCAGGGTTTATGGCTCTTTGAAGGAGTCTTTACAAGCTCCTCTGCCCAAAGCTGGACACTCTTACAAAGCACCTTTCTCACTGTCTACAGAGTTACCCTGAGGCTCAAATCAGGCCTCCATGTACTTGTATCTGAACAGGCTGTCTCTCTCTCTTAACCCAGAGAGCCTGAAGCACAGATGCGCTCCCTCTTCCATAGCCTCAGGACATGGTGGGGTTCAACCTGCCTCACAGTCAGGGCACCCTAGGACAGTTGTAGGAAGGGACATGGCTAATGAAGCATGTTTTCTGATGTTATTAGCAGGGCAACCAGGGAGAGGATAACCTGGAAAAGGATCATTCCTGTGGAAAGGGGGTTAGTAAGGAGTCTGGCTTTAAACTACCTGAGGGACAGAGCCTCTAACTCCCTTCTTCAGAGAAGGGTGTCAAGAAGTTGACAGCTTGAACTATCCTTAGTCTGTCTCCTCTGGAAGGTGCTTAGAAGTGTCATGCTTGCAGAGGGCTCCTTCTCCTTGGCCAAGGTTCTCCAAATGAGTCACGGAGCGCCATGGTATTGTGTCCACCCAGGCATGGCCTGTGAGTGAACCTCCCAAGAGAGCTGGGGGAGGGCAGTTAAGCAAAGTATCTGCCCCCTGGATCTCCTTCAAAGCTTTCAAGAGACTTTGTCTCTTTTTTTTTTTTATTTGAGTCAATCTTTTTTGGTTTGTTTTTATTGTGATTTAGGTGAAAATTTACAGAGCAAATTCAATTTCCAGACAGCAGTTCACATACACTTTGTCTCATGATACTGACCTCAATTCACCCCAATGCAACAGCTCCCTTCCCACTTCCTCCTGACAGTCACCTCTTCCCTGTGTCCATCCCTCCATGCACCCCTGCTGCTTGAGCTGTCTCCCTGTGCATAAACAGCCCTTCTTTCTCCCATAATTGTTTTCTACAATGATATCTACCTCAGGTAAATGTTCAACTCCTATGCCTGTCTGTTGTTGGCTGGAAGCCACAGGTGTGGGTTCAATTCCAGACCTGAAGGGCAGCTAGGGGCCATAGTCTCAGTGGTTCCATCAGGTCAATCAGACCAGCAAACCTTGTCCCCTTTTTTTTCGCAAATGATTTTGAATTTTGTTCCACATTGTTCTCCTCTCTATCAGGATCTACATAGATCCCCCTCTGAGTGGTTGACAGTGGTAGTTGGGCACCATCTAGTTCTTCTGGTCTCCATAGTTGTATAGGCTGTGGATCGCATGGTGTACTGGTCGCTAGGACTAAATGTTTCCATGAATTTTTGATTTCCTTCATTCTTCTTTGCTCTGGATGAGGAGAGACTCAACGTTGAATGTAGATGGCTGCTTGCGAGCTTTTAAGATCCCAGTCGCTACTCGCCACAGTAGGAGGTGGAACACTGTTTTGTGCAGTATGTTATGCCAGTTGAGCTTGACGTCCTCTGCAACTATGGTCCCGAGTCCACAGGTTCAACTACTTGGTCCCTCTGGGTAGCTGGCTGTGACCAAGCAGTGACTACAACCTTGCCCCTTGTCAGCCCTACTATACACTTGGGAATTCAGATCATACACATAAATTTATAGGACTATTGTCTGCCAACCCTATACATGTTCTTGGGTACACTCCCCACTTCATAGACATACCTAATAGTTCAGCCTGTCCACCCATCTATCCACCGATATACCCATGTTTGCCTTCACTGACAACACAGTACTATATGTGTTGTCTGTACCTCCCATGTACCTCTCTATGTCTTTCTCTTTCTCAGTCTCACCATATGGATCACTCACATTTGGTACATTGCCCTTCTCTTCACCCAAATCAATACTTATCTCTATCTACCTAACAGTGTCCCCTCCCCTCCCCTCCCACCCCTGGAAACCAACAAAGAAAATATCCTTCCATAGATAAACATTTCCTTGACTTTTACAATAACGGACTAATACAATATTTGTCCTTTTGTGA
>NW_006921652.1:6765174-6766911 GCF_000298275.1 Orycteropus afer afer
TCTAAGGTGTGTCTCTTGTAGACAGCATATTGATGGGTTTTGTTTTCTTATCCAATCTGCAACTTTCCATCTCTTGAGTGGTACATTTAATCCATTAACATTCAATGTAATTATTGACAAGTATGAATTGATTGCTGTCATTTTGTTAAGTGTTTTTTCCGTATTATTTTCTGTGCTGAGCTTATTATATTTATGAATTATGTTATCATTTCCTTTGTTGCTGTTGTTTTAATATTTGCTGAATATTTGTGCTTGTCCTCTTTTTTATTGTGATGTGAAGGTTTGTCATTTTTCTTTGAGGTTACCCTGTGATTTATAATTTTCTCCCCGAGATTAAAACAGTCCATTCTATCTTGCAAGTCTCTTGACTTCCTCACCATTTAGAAGTTCTGTGACTACACAGTCTTTTCCCTCTTTTTTGGTTTGTAGTTGTCCTCACTTGCCAATTGATGTCTCTGGTTCCCTGTTTACAATCTTAAAACTTATTTTACTTTGGATATGTCCATAGCTGTGGTTTCTGGGTTACGTCATCTTGTGTATTAATGGTCGGTTGTTATTTCCTATTTTTGGTTCTCTGTTCAAAAGACTTCCTTTA
The DNA here is from genome assembly GCF_000298275.1 of Orycteropus afer afer. Taxonomy (NCBI): domain Eukaryota; kingdom Metazoa; phylum Chordata; class Mammalia; order Tubulidentata; family Orycteropodidae; genus Orycteropus; species Orycteropus afer. The sequence goes on from NW_006921652.1 coordinate 6,765,770, forward strand.
GTATCTCTTGCAAGGTTGGTCTGGTTTTAACAAATTCCCTTAGTTTCTTCTTATCTGGAAATCTCCTAATTTTGGCATCATATTTGAAGGACAATTTTGCCGGGTATATAATTCTTGGCTGAAAATTTTTCTCTTTCAGGGTTTTATATATACCATCTCATTGCCTTCTTTCTTGCATGGTTTCTGCTAAGAAAGCAGAGCTCATTCTTACTGGTTGTCCTTTGTAAGTAACTTTTTGTTTTCTTGTGCTGCTTTCAGGATTCTGTCTTTGTCTTTGGTTTTGATGTGTTTGATGATGATATGTCTTGATGATTTTCTTTTGGAGTCTGTCCTTTTTTGGGGGTGGTTGGACTTCCTGAATGTATATATTCTCATCTTTCGTCATATCAGGAAAGTTCTACTCCAACAAATCTTGGACAATTTTCTCAGTGGTTTTATTTTTCTCTTCCTGTTTTGGAATTCCAGTGACACGCAGGTTATGCCTTTTGATGGTATCCCACATGAACCTTAGGCTTTCTTCATTTTGTTTTGATCTTTTTTTCTGATTGATCATTTTCCAAAGAAGTATTCATATATTCGTCTTCAATCTCATTAATTCTGTCTTCCATGGCATCAATTCTACTCCTTTGCCCTTTTAATGTGTTATCTATTGTTGACAATTTAGTATTAATCTTCTGATTTCTTCTGTAGATTTAGAATCTTTTCTAATTTTTCATTTATTTTGTCATTTTGTTCTTATATTTTCTTCCAAAATTCTTCTAGGGTTTTTTTCTGCGTTTTCCTTGGTCTGTCTCTCAATCCTTTGACGATACCTAAATATAATTCTTTTGAATTCCTTATCAGAGATTTCCAATGCTACTTCTTCCTCAGTGATGTGTTTGGTCTGTCCTGCTCCCTTGTTTCTACCACTTTATCTTGCTTGTATGTGTGGATTGTGATGGTCTGTTGTCTCCAAGACATAGTGGCATTATTGTTTTTAGATCTCTGTTAACTGTTTGTGAAGAGCAGCTAAAGGTGGTTCAGGTTCTTCTTGGTGGTTGTTTATCATTGGTCCATTAGTGGAGATGGAAGTGGTGGCTCTCACTCAGTATGTGAAGCTGCAGGAGGTGTGAGTGTAGTTGTGTTGTATGGGGACTTTTGCT
>NW_006921652.1:6767395-6768598 GCF_000298275.1 Orycteropus afer afer
AAAAAAAAAAAAAAACACGGCAGGGCAGGGCAGGGCACTCAGGCTCTGTCTGAGCACACAGACTGGGGATGGAAATCCTGCTGGCCCAGAAAGTGGGTGGGAGTGAGGGATGGGCACACTTCCGCTCACCAAGAGGGTGTGGAGTATAAGAATAATAAGGGGAATGTCGTACCTTTCCAGTCTTCCTGGTCCAGAATGCCCTTGGGGTTACTGGCAAGTGGAGCCTGTTCTTAAGTCCCTGGAATCTGGAAGAATGCTATCGCTTTAAATATCCAAAATGGTCAAGCTGCTTGTAAACATCCAAAATGGCTGCAACTTCCTGACAGACAAAAGTTCACAGCTCAACCCACCTTCCTCTTTGCTGCTTCCCCTTTTATTCCCCAGCCGCCAGAGCAGTCCTACGTGCAGTCTTGGGTTAGCAGGGCCAATTTTTAGGTTAATTCTTAGGTCCTACCACCTCTCGGCAATATCTAAACTGTCTGTGCCTTCAGGATCGCTGCCAGACCACAGCTCTGTATGTCTCCTTTTTTGGTGTTTTAATGCAAATTCTTCTGCTAGTTGGAGTTTAGACCATGTCTATATCCTTCGCTTCAAGGCTCAGGGGTCTGAGATTATCTTCTGTATCTGTGTTAATTGGTTCCCCTTTTCTTTGTTGAAGAGGGTCTGTGCAGTCTTTCTGCCTATTCTGCCATCTTACCGGAACTCCTCTCAAGAGACTTTGTCTTTGACATTTTCTGAAAGCAGAAGCTGCCATTCTTAGCACATGAACTGGACAAAGTATATGGGTATTTCCTGAAGCTTCATGTTAGCAGGATATCTTTATCCAGGGTGTCCTCTCAGCTACTAAAAGTGGGTCAAGGTAGGTAGGTTCCTTCTATGGGGTGATATCATTTTGGGTGAGAGCCATTTTACTATGTAGGGAGCTAATTCTCCAGAGGGGTAGCAACTGCAGGAGGGAGTGACTTCAAAGGAGAAAGAAGTCAGGATACAGCAAGGAGGACTGTGCTATATTTTTGGGTATAAGAGGTCATATCTGTGTAAATCAATCAACCTTGATCTATTGTACTTCTTCAAGCTCATATCCTACTTTCACATCAAATACAGCTTGTCTGAGGGACTTATCTCTAGAATTTATAGAACACTCCAACACCTCAATAACAAAAAGACAAACAATCCAATTAAAAAATGGGCAGAAGACATGAA
>NW_006921652.1:6770314-6775718 GCF_000298275.1 Orycteropus afer afer
AAAAAAAAAAAAAAATACAGCTTGTCTGAAACATGAAAAGCATGTTTGCATTGTGAGGCCATATAATGTGAATTAGATACAATAAGAAAGACTAATTGAGGAGTGTGCTTTACATTGTGGGGATGGCTATTGTGATTGGAAACTTGCACCCAGACACAGGAAGAAAGCACTGTGTGTGGCTGACTAATTGGCTGCTCTAATGCATTAAGTTCTTTTATTGATATTTGGGGTCTTTGCTTCCATTTATTTTGATTTTTATGCATGTTTATCATTTAATTTCAATTCTGTGGTCTAGGAACTCACTGATTTTTATCTGGCCTCATGTTGTTCAGGACTTGATTGGTGATCTTTAGTTTGATTTGGTTAGTTTTGGACAACTAATTTTTATCTTGAAATAACAAATACAGTAACAAAAAGACTATTTTTTGTAGGAAGAGTGTTCTGGTTATTTCTGCCTATATTTAAACACTTGCTGTACTACCTATACCCCTTAGCTGTAGGGCCTTATGTAACTTATTTAACATCTCTCTTTCTGCTTCAGTTTTCTACTTTGAAAAATGATGTTAATAAAAGAACCTAACGTATTGCACTGCTTTGGTAAAATAATAAATAAAATTGCTTACAATAATGCTTGAGACAGAACGAACACTCAACAGTGAATATTGTCTTTTTTAAGTTACTCTTTAAAGGCACAAAGAAAATAAACTAAAGAATGTTTCAGATGAACTAACCGCTTTGTTTTTATTGAAACAATTGTTTTTATGATGTGATTTTTTGAAAAATAATACAAGGTTTCTAAGAAACATGGCATTCAAGGTACAGCAGAACAGAGCTGTTCATTTTCTACCTGCCTGGACTTCACTATTTTCTATCCTTGGTTCCATTGTTTTCCCAGGCACTTAGCACCTCCTTTATCCTAGATACTTGTGGTAGTTAAAGTTGTGGTGTCAACTTGGCTGGGCCATGGTTTTGAGTGCTTGGCAGCTGGATGCAGTTATTCCCCAGAATGAGATTGTAATTACCTCCATGGTATAATCTGCTGTGAGCAGCTAAGGGGTTGCCTTTGGGGGTGTGGCCTGCCTCTAGTATATAAGAAGAGGCTTTGAGAAAGGTCTCTAGCTTTTTGGTACATCTCGCCAAGTCTTGGCCTGCTGTGTTTCCTACTGACTTTGGGATTGTTCCTGAACTTGAACCAACGGTCTGCCATGTTGCCTGCTGATCTTGGGATTGTGCCATTTTGCCTGTCAATTTTGGGTTTGTCAGCCTCAGCAGCCAGTACCTATATGAGTCAGAAAAAGCCTTTAGTTCTAGTGGGCCTGGAACAGGAGGCAGAGCTGAAGCCCAAGGTCATGGAGCCTTCACCCAGTTCGTAGAGCCAGCACTTTGAACTTGGACTTCTAGCTTCCTAGACTGTAAGAGAATAAATTCCTGTTTATTAAAACCATCCACTTGTGATATTTCTGTTATAGCAACACCAGAGAAACAAGACACCACTCTCCTTTCTCTAATAATCATTCAATTTCTGGGCCCTGGCAACACTCACCCCTACTTCCTACCTTGTCATAGTTATCATAGCCTCCTTTGTGTCTTCCTGCTCCAGTGTCTCTTTGCTGTGTGTCTCTGCAAATACTAATCCCCTCACATCTGAAACATTCATTCAAGCAATGCATTTTTTAAAGAGCTACTACAATGTGACAGATACTATTGCAAGCACTGGAGATAAAGCAAAGAATAAGACAAAAAAGTGCCTTGCCCTCATTGAGCTTATACCTGAGGGATGGAGACAGGTGACAGGGAGAAGGAAGATAATTTCAGAATAAGAAATTTTCTGATGAAAAAACATTGAGAGTGACTGAGAATGATAACTGCTCTAACTGGGTAGTTCAGGGTAGTGTCTCTGAGGAGAAGACATTTGAATTGACCTCTCAATGAAAGAGGACCAAAAGGAAAAAAAAAAAAACTGATCTTGTGCAGATTGCAAAAATATTAAAAAAAAAAAAAAGCATTCCAGACAAAGTGCAAAAGCTCAGAGGCAGGAACAAACTTTATTTGTTCTAGGAACTGAAAGCCATGATGGCCTGAGGGAAGTAAGCAAGCCTAGCTAAATTAATCTTCTGTCTTGCACTTGTTCCCTCTCTTGCTTAAAAAAAAAAAAAAAAAAAACCTCTGATGACTCCATTGTCTACAAATCTCCCAACCTTTTATTATTCAGCCCCAGGTTGCTTCCAGTCGCATGTGGGGGTAAACACATTTATCTCCTGTTTTCCAAAAGATGTAATCCTTTTGAGAGCTGTCATCATGTCTTTTTACATTTCTGTTCTTCTAGTACCAGACACTTGGAAAACACACTGGGATGAGGCTGAAATATTTAATAAAATCGAGGGCACATAACAACAACAACAACTTCTGAAAAACCCAAACCAGTTGCCATCATGCTGACCCCCACATGTATCAGAGTAAAATTGTGATCCATACTAAACCAAACCAAACTCATTGCTGTTGAATGGATTCTAACTCATAGCAACACCTCCTTGGGTTTCTGAGGCAGTATCTCTACAGAAATAGATTGCCCAGTCTTCTGTGCAAGGAACGGCTAGTGGGTTTGAACTGCCAGCCTTCTGGTTAGCAGTCAAATGGCTTAGGCACTACACCACCTGAGCTCCTCTGTGGTCTGTAGCGTTTCCAATAGCTGTGCTCTTTTAGAAGTAGATTGTCAGCCTTTCTTCTGAGGAGCCTCTGGATGGATTGGAACTTCCAACCTTTCAGTTAATAGCTGAGCACTTAACCATTTGTGCTATCCAAGGACTCCTAGAATTCACAGAAAGCAAAAGGTTATAAAAGTAGTAAGACTTAATCCTTACTCTCAGGGGGCTTGCCATGAAGAGAAGGAGAGAACTAACATTTACAAAAAAGTTTAAGAAGTGAATGATAAATTTCAATGAAATATAGATAAAGATGAGATCATTTTGTCCTAGAATAGTTGGAGGAGGTTTCTTGGAGGAAGTGGACTTTTAGCTGGCCTTCAACAGATAAATGAAATGGAGACTGGCAAAGGAGAGTTATGATTTTCTATGTGGGTAAGAAATTTGGAAGACAGCTATGTGGCCAACTAACTGGAAGAGACCATATTTGTATTATTCCAAAGAAAGGTGATCCAACAGAATGGTGAAATTACCCAACAATATCACATGCAATTAAAATTTTGCTTAAGATAACTAAAAAAAATGGTTGCAGCAATATTCTGACAGGGAACTTCCAGAAATGTAAGCTGGATTCCGAAGAGGACATGGAACAATGAATATCATTGCTGATGTCAAAAGGATCTTAGCTGAAAGGAAAGAATACCAGAAAAATGTTTACCTGTGTTCTACCAACTATGCAAAGGCATTTGACTATGTGGATCATAACAAATTATGGATGACATTGAGAAGAATGGGAATTCCAGAACACTTAATTGTGCTTATGAGGAACTTGTCATTCATATAGAACAAGGAAATACTGAATGGTTTATAATCAGGAAGAGCATGCATCAGGGCTGTATCCTTTCACCATATTTATCCAATCTGATGCTGAGTAAATAAACTGAGAAGCTGGACTACATGAAGAAGAATGCTGCATCGGGATTGGAAGACTCATTAACCACCTGTGATATGCAGATGACACAACCTTGCTTGCTGAAAGTGAAGAGGCCTTGAAGCATTTGCTGATGAAGATCAAAGACAACAGGCTTCATTATGGATTACATCTCAACATAAAGAAAACCAGAATCCTCACAACTGGACCAATAAGCAACATCATGTTAAATGGAGAAAAGATTGAAGTTGTTAAGGATTTTGTGATAGTTGGAACTGTGTGTCAACTTGGCTGGACCACAATTCTGTGTGGTTTAAACAATTGTGATGTGGGTTGTTCCCATGATGAGATCAGATGAATATATTTTGAGCAGCTAATCCATTGAAAGGGAGTTTTCCTTGAGGTGTGGCCTGCTTCCAGTATATTTATGGAATCCTGGGAAAAGACATACTCTTCTGTGTATCAGGATTCTGTTGTGCTGCCCACAACTATCCACGAGCAAACAATCCACTGTTCGGCCTGGAGATCTTGGATTCATCATCCGTTGGAGTCAACAGCCAGTATACTGCCTGCCAACCTTGAGCTCCTCAGCCCCTGCAGCTGCGTGATTTGGGAAAAGCCTTCAGTTTGATGTTTGATCCAAGAACTTGGGACTTGCAGCTTCTATAAGTGTATGAGCCATTTTCCTAAGATAAATTTCTCTCTCTCTCTCTCTAAGCTTTATAGGTTGTGCTTCTTTAGATAACCCAATCTAACACATTTGGTACCAGGAGTGGTTCTAGAAAGACAAAATCATAAGGATGGGCTTCCTAAATTGGTTCTCCAATTTGATTAATTGTAAAGTCACTGGTGACCCTGCCTCCATTAGTAAAGAGGGCCCTGCTAATCCATGGTATGAGGTGGCAACATTAACGCAAAATAGCCCACCAATAGATAAAGCACTTTTGAGAAGTGAGGCTCTGGGTGATTGCATATTTGATACTTTTCTGCAATTTTGTCAGCATGAGTATAAGGAAGCAGGTTGGTTGGTCCTATTTTGTCAGCATGAGTATAAGGAAGCAGGTTGGTTGGTTGGTCCTAGTGTAAACTGGACAAAGTAGTGAAAGAGCGAGATGAGCTTAGGGCTGCTGAGTCACAGCTTAAGTGTTGCAAAAAGACCTCAGTGTTTCCAGTATGCTCTGAAAGAAAGCCTTATTTCTTCTAGTAACAGAGCTGATATTGCTGAAAACCAAACCCAGAGTCTTATTATAAGGGTGGCTGAATTACAGCGCCAATTAAATTGCCAACTCAGAATGGTGTCTGAAGTTAAAGTGAGGGCATTGATTGGGAAAAAATGGGATACTGAAACCTGGAATGGGGACATATGGGCAGATAGTCAGGAAGATCAGGATACGGAGCCTGTAAATTCTGTTGAATCCCTCCCATCTGAAAGGATTACTGTAAAACCATTGCCCCCTCCACCTCAGTTTGATGGGATTAACCCATCTGTTCCTGCTGAGTCATTGCCTAAGGCAGAGGCCATGGAAGACATTGCTGAATGTTCTCAGGAACTGCCCCAACCACTGATTGTTGCTGCTAGACCTAATAACTAAAGTTAAGTCCAAGCAAGCCCCAAAAGGTGAAATACAGAGTGTGACTGAGGAGGTGGTAGTTTACACCCAAAAAGACCTACTTGATTTTGCTAACATGTACAGACAGAAACCTGGAGAATATGTATGGGAATGGCTACTGAGGGTGTGGGATAATGATACAAGGAATGTAACAGTGGATCAGTCTGAGTTTATTGATTTAGGCCCACTTAGTACGGATTCTTCATTCAGTGTTTCAGCTC
>NW_006921652.1:6777863-6831454 GCF_000298275.1 Orycteropus afer afer
ATCAGGCTCGAGCAGCACTTGAAGGCACAAGTAAATTGTGTGAGAAAGTGGGCCAAATACCTATGGTTGCTACTCTAGTCACATTACCTTACCTCTCCCAGTCTGCACCTATGGCCTCATGGGGAGTTCCTTATGATCAGTTGACTGAGGAAGAGAAAACTCGTGCCTGGTTTACAGATGGTTCTGTGCGATTTGCAGCCACCACTCACAAGTGGATGGCAGTGGCACGGCAGCTCCTTTCAGGGACTTCCTTGAAGGACAGTGGTGAAGGGAAATCCTCCCAATGGGCAGAACTTCGAGTTGTGCATCTGATTTTTCACTTTGCGTGGAATAAGAAATGGCCAAATGTGTGACTGTATACAGATTCATGGGTTGTGGCTAATGGCTTGGCCAGATGGTCTGAGACTTGGAAGGAGCATGATTGGAAAATTGGTGACAAGGATGTATGGGGAAGAGGTATGTGGATAGAGCTCTCTGGTTGGGCCAAAGGAGTAAAGATATTTATGTCTCATATGAATGCCCACCAAAAGGTGACCTCAGCAGAGGAAGACTTTAACAATCAGGTGGATAGGATGACATGTTCAGTGGAAACCAGGCATCATTTTTCCCCAGCTACTCCTGTCATTGCTCAATGAGCTCCTGAACAAAGTGGCCATGGTGGCAGGGATAGAGGTTATGCATGGGCTCAGCAACCTGGACTCCCACTTACCAAGGCTGGTTTGGCTATTGCCACTGCTGAGTGCCCAATCTGCCGGCAGCAGAGACCAACAGTGAGTCCACAATATGGAACTATTCCACGGGGTGATCAGCCAGCAACGTGGTGGCAGATTGATTACATTGGACCACTTCCATCATGGAAAGAACAGCGTTTTGTTCTTATTAGAATAGATGCTTATTCTGCATATGGATTCCCCTTCCCTGCATGCAGTGCTTCTGCCAAAACTACCATATGTGGACTTACAGAATGCCATATCCACCCTCATGGTATCCCACACAACATTGCTTCAGATCAAAGGACTCACTTCACAGCAAATGAAGTGCAGCAATGGGCCTATGCTCATGGAATTCACTGGTCTTACCATGTTCCACATCATCCTGAAGCAGCTGGCTTGACATAATGATGGAACAGCCTACTGAAAACACAATTACAGCACCATATAGGTGACAATGCCTTGAAGAGTTGGGGGAGTGTTCTCCAGAAGGCTGTATATGCTCTAAACCAGTGTCCAATATATAGTTCTGTTTCTCCAGTAGCCAGGATTCATGGGTCCAGGAACCAAGGGATGGAAACAGGAGTGGTACCACTCACTATTACCCCTAGTGACCTACTCAAAAAATTTTTGCTCCTTGTCCCTGCTACCCTATGCTCTGCAGGTCTGGAGATCTTAGTCCCAAAGGGAGGAACACTCCCGCCTGGAGACACAATACTGATTGCATTGAACTGGAAATTAAGAATGCCACCTGGCCATTTTGGCTTCCTCATGCCTCTAGATCAACAGACAAAGAAGGGCATTATTGATGTGATAGATCCTCAATACCAAGGGGAAATTGGATTGACATTACATAATGGAGATAAAGAAGAATATGTCTGGAATACAGGAGATTCTTTAGGATGTCTCTTAGTACTACCATGCCCTGTGATTAAAGTCAATGGAAAATTACAGCAACCTAATTCTGATATGACTACTAATGGCCCAGAGCCTCAAGGAATGAAGGTTTGGGTCACCCTACCAGGCAAAGAACCGCGACCAGCTGAGGTGTTTGCTGAGGGCAAGGGAAATACAGAATGGGTGGTGGAAGAAGGTAGTTCTGAATATCGGCTACAGCCACATGACCAGTTGCAGAAATGAGGACTGTGATTGTTATATTTTTTCATTGTATATGTGCATCAAGTATTTTTGTTTCCTTCTGTTATGAACTGTGAAATGTAAATAAGGTTAATGCGTTTCAGTTGTATGTGTGTTAGCATATCATGTTCGGTGCAAATATGACTTTATAATTGTCCTTATTTAGAGATTATATATGGTTAAGAAGATGTGTACAACTGCCAAGTTGACAAGGGGTGGGCTGTGATAGTTGGAGCTGTGTGTCAACTTGGTTGGACCACAATTCTGTGTGGTTTAAGTAATGGTGATGTGAGTTGTTCCCATTATGGGATCAGACGTATATGTTTTGAGTAGCCAATCCATTGAAAGGGAGTTTTCCTTGAAGTGTGGCCTGATTCCAGTGTATTTATGGACATTCTGGGAAAAGAGATACTCTTCTGTGCATCAGGACTCTGTTGTGCTGCTTACAACTGTCCGTGAGCAAACAATCCACCATTCGGCCTGGAGATCTTGGATTCATCATCCGTTGAAGTCAACAGCCAGTATACTGCCTGCCAACCTTGAGCTCGTCAACCCCTGCAGCTGCATGAGTTGGGAGAAGCCTCCAGCTTGACATTTGATCCAAGAACTTGGGACTTGCCAACTTCTATAAGCATGTGAGGCATTTTCCTAAGATAAATTTCTCTCTCACACTCTCTTTCTCTCTCTCTATAAGCTTTACTGGTTTTGCTTCTCTAGAGAGCCCAGTCTAACACAGATTTCATTTTACTTGGATCCACAATCAAGACTCATGGAAGCAGTAGTCAAGAAGTCAGGTGTCATATTTCACTAGGCAAATCTGCTGCTAAAGACTTCTTTAAAGTGTGGAAGAGCAAAGATGTCACTTTGATGAGCAAGGTGTGCCTAACCTAAGCCATGATATTTTCAATTGCAAATGAAGTATTTGTCAACAACAGGGAAAAGAAGATGGCTTATGTGTGCAGAACAACTCTGAAAAAAATGTTTTAGGATACTAACACTTTCTTATATATTAAGAACTTATTGTTGTATATGTGCAGCATCTCATTGAGTCTCATCATATGCAAGACAGGTATTCCCACAGTACAGATGAGGAACTTGAGCCCACAGGCCTATGAAATATGTCTCACATTGGTGTAGCCAGTTTGTGGCAAAGCCAAGATTTAATTCTTGTTCTTCTGACTCGTAGATTAGTGTTCTCTTATACCTATTTGTTGAAACACCACTCTGAAATATCATGAAGACTTAGGGAGTTACTATTAGGACAAAAGAAATATAAATTGTATAGTGAAAATTCTGAGTTAACAAGTATGAATGTAGAAATTTTCTTTGACAGAATTATCAGCAGAACATGATGGGGTAGGCAGAGAGTGAGCCAGTGAGAGAGCAAGAGCTCTAACCTAGTTTTTGTTAAGAGTTAGAGCAAGTTCGGTGCCTTCATTATCATGGGAGCAGTGTGGTCCTTATGCAGGGCATTGGCCACACCCTGTAGACATTTCCATTCCACCCTTCAGATCCCAGGGTCATTGGTGTGAGAGGCATGGGTAGTTGCCAGTAGCTGAGCTGTTAGGGTAGCCAATGGGTATCCAGAGAGTAGACTCAACCCTTTCAGCTCAGTCTTACATCTGGGAGCTGGAAGAGAGAGGGAGTTTCACTCCAGTGAACTCAGCAGATGATATTCAATGGATTTGGCTGCCTGTGTTGGGAGGGAGAGAAATATGATCGGGGAGGGGGTAAAGAATGACCCTCCTCAGTAAATCAAAACCCTAAGAAAGATGACCCCAAAGGGATTGGTTTTGAAAGAAAAAGAATTGGTTTGGCTTTCCTTCAGGGCCCTGTCATGTTTGCTCTTGACTCAACCTGGGACAAGCTCTGGGTACTTGAGAATGTGTTTATTTCCAGTGTTGATTAGTCATTCGCTCTCGCTTCACTTCCCATCTTTCCCCTTCTCCAACTTCCACCCCCTGCCAGACATGGAAAGTCTTCCAGGAAACTAGAGCTCTCTGCAGAAGTGTGTGCACTCTCTCTGGGAAGGAGGTTTTCATACCACACAGATGAGTCACATCCCTCAGAAAGTGCTCCATTTTCTTTCCTGGACCACTGTGGTAACAACAGTGTGGTTCTTTGGAAAGAACAAAAGCAGTATCTTCTATTGTCTGATGCTTTGTGGTTAAAAAAAATATATACATTCACATATATCAGTTGATTTTCACATTAACTCTGTGGGGTAGGGTTAAATGCTTTCTATCAAGGGTCCTGCTCTATGTGACCTTGAAGAAGTCACTCATCTCTCACTGCCTCTGATTCTCCACCTGAAAAACAACATAAAACACACATGCTTTTCCTCTACATGCAGAGTGATATTTTTTTAAATGTGGAATGATGACAAAACTTTGCCCACTGCTTCTATTGGAAAGATCAAATTTTCCCAAGAACTCTGTGGAATTACCAGTCCCTTTTTGCACTTGACTGCTATCGTGAAGGCTGGTGGTTTGAACCCATCCAGTGGTGCTGCAGAGGAAGGGACTGATGGTCTGCTCCTGCAAAGATAACAGCCAAGAAAACCCTATGGAGCTGTTCTACTGTCATATGGAGTTGCTGTGAGTCAGAATCCACTTGATGCAAACAAGTTTTTTCTTGGTTAGCTTTTTCTTGGGAGGGTGGTTAGCTCTAAACTATGGAATAATAAGAATGAATAACTCTAAAAGCAAGGAGGACATAGATAGAATATCAGGGCTGGAAATAGGTGGAGGTATTATTACTACTTTATTGATAGTTACCATTTATTGAGTATATACATGCTGTATTTAAGACTGTGGCAGGGATTTTGCATACATTAGCACAGTTAGTCTTTAAAAGCAAACAACAACAAAAACTCTTTTGACTGTAAGGAAATTGTAGTTCAGAGAGATTAAACAAAACTTGCCTGACACTGCACAGCTATGGAGGTAGAGCTGGGGTTTGCATGCAAGTTTGCCTTTCTCTGTAATCCTCATACCATTGGGCATTTTCTCCACACATACCATTTGGTTGTTCATGTTTGTTGTTGCTGTTATGTGCCATTGAGTCGGACTTGACTCATAGCGACCCCTCCTTGGGTTTCTGAGGCAGTTATCACTACAGAAGTAGGATTGCCCAACTTTCCTTCTGAGGAGTGGCTGGTGGGTTTGAACTGCCAGCCTTCTGGTTAGCAGTCAAGTACCTTAGGCACTACGCTAACTCATAATATTGCAAAAATAGTATTACCATCTAGCACTTCTTCACAGTGGTTGACCCCATTTGTGTCCTTGCCTTTCCCCATAGATATCTGGCCATTGTGCACCCGCTGAGACCAAGGATGAAGTATCAGACTGCCATTGGGCTGATTGCTTTGGTCTGGATGGTATCCATTCTCATTGCGATCCCTTCAGCCTACTTCACAACCGAAACAGTCCTCATCATTATAAAGAGCCAGGAGAAGATCTTCTGTGGCCAGATCTGGCCTGTGGACCAGCAGATCTATTACAAGTCCTACTTCCTCTTCATCTTTGGCATCGAGTTTGTGGGCCCCGTGGTCACCATGACCTTGTGCTATGCCCGCATCTCCCAGGAGCTCTGGTTCAAGGCCGTCCCTGGCTTTCAGACGGAGCAGATCCGGAAGCGGCTGCGCTGTCGCCGAAAGACGGTCTTAGTGCTCATGTGCATCCTCATGGCGTATGTGGTGTGCTGGGCGCCCTTCTATGGCTTCACCATTGTGCGTGACTTCTTTCCCACCGTGTTTGTGAAGGAGAAGCACTATCTCACGGCCTTCTATGTAGTGGAATGCATCGCCATGAGCAACAGCATTATCAATACGCTGTGCTTCGTGACTGTTAAGAATAACACCATCAAGTACTTGAAGAAAGTCATATTGCTCCACTGGAAGTCTTCTTACAATGGAAGTAAGTCCAGCGCAGACCTTGATCTCAAAACCACTGGTGTGCCTGCCACTGAAGAGGTGGACTGCATCAGACTGAAATAGCCTGGAGCTATGTAAAGACAAAATTGGATCTTTGAGATACTGACCAGTGTGCTTGGAGAGACACCACTCTTGGTTTGCTGCAGAGGGCAGAGTAAATGGACAGCTCTGTTGTGGACTCTGTAACTGTGGTCAAGAAGCCTGGAATTTCTAAAACTGACCAGATAGTATCAGCAGTGGCTGACATTTATTGAACATCTAATTTGTGCAGAGATAAGGCACTGGTGGAACCTATGTGTGTTGACAACATTTAGTTGGATAAGTTGGATAAGTAAGTAGAAATTAAGGAAAATGTTGGTCATAGTTTAGAATAAGTGCATTTCCAGAAGGGAGCTCTAGTAGGAGTCTGGGACTGCAATTCATGTGTTCACAATGTGAGGATCTCTCTGGAACAACTCAGCCACTTATCAAATACTAGTCTAGCCCATACCTGGGATTGTTCTCAGGTTGAGGTCACTCCTAACATGTGCAGAACTGGGGCAAGGAGACAAAAGGGGTTTCCAAGTCTTCCTGTAATCCTTCTCTCCCCATCCCTGGTTTTGACCCTCACTGTGAGGGACATGCATGTGCATGGATACTGCAAACATTGCCCCATGACTACCCCTTGGACCTAGGGCTGTGTGACTTTGTGGTGAGTCACAAATAAGAAAATGGATTTGGAGAAGAAGCCACCGAGACTCTGAAGCCAGTTAGACAGGCAATTATGGGGTTCTGAGTACTTGGAGCAAGTTTAGAAAAGAAAGCTTGGACTCAGGTGGGCATATACTCTTGGCCTCATGTCCTTCTTGCCCCTTGAGGAGGGTGCAGATGGAGGAGGATCAGAAAAGGACTTCTGAGAGTAGGGTCCCATGGTATATGGGGCTCAGAACAAGGGCTTGGGTTTCCTGTGTTTAAGAGTGATACTGCTTCCATCTCTCAGTTACCCTCTCCTGGACCAATTAGTCTTTCCCTCAAGTCTTTCACTTCCTTTTCATGTGTACATGTAAAGATAGAAATACAGCATTTCATGGCAATCAGCCATTTTCCCATTCTCACCAGCTCTCAAATGTGAGTGGGGAAGAGCTCCCTCCTAGTCAGCCAGCCTGATAACGTAACCTGATTGGTATGAATCACTGCTGCTGAATCCCATCTTAGTCATTAATTCCTAGGGCTAAGATTTGCTTCATTTTCAAAATGGAGGTATTCTTAGGAAGGGTAGCCCATCACATTTCTGCTCCTAAGTATGTATGAAGTTGTGTTTTCCAGTGGGAAAGCACTGGCACCCAGTAGAGAAGGGACATACAAAGGGATGGGGAAAGCCCCAACAATAAGCTCTAGTGATCCCACAAACTTATTGAAGGCTCTTCCTACTTTCTAAGCCACCTTTTTCTGTATGGTTTGACATTTTGGATTTTGGCATTTTGAACAGAAGATACGAGAACTAGCCCTGGCTCTGTCACCTGTGTGGCTCTAGGTACAGCCTCCCAGAGAGGACAGAAGTAATGCCTGTGATGCCTCCAGATATGGTGGTTGTGAAGAACTAATGAGATAATATGTGGGAAAACTCTTTCAACCACACAAGTATAATAAAAAGAATGGACTAGTACTATATGTATCATTCCTGGATAAAGAAAGCCCTGTCACCTTAGCTAGCCTTTTGTGGAAGCCTCACCATCTTCTACTTTTGTTGTTCTTTATGTGAATTATCCACTTACCTGTCTTGGCAGTGCTATATGCATTATGTACCTAACACATTGGTATAAACAAAGTTGTGAGATCTGCTAGCAGAGGTGTAAAACTAACTGGTGAATCACTCTCTAGTCAGAAACCTCCAGAATCAGAGCATGTTTGTGATCGTGGAAGTATTGACCATCTTCCTATGCCTGTTCCCAGCCAGCATGAATCTGGTGTGAGGTGGTAGTTGTATCTCAATCTGTTTTTATTACCATGAGTGTGTAGAGCTATACAGTGACTTTCCTTTTCCTCTTATTTAATTCTAGAGTAGCACATTTGTAAAGCTATACAAGTGATACTTGGTGGAATTTCCCTCTCCAAATAGAGTCAACTCTTCTTTTTTTTTTTTCATAGCAGAGTTTATTGTTTTAATTACATTTTCTCCCTGGAAGACACATTTCAAAGCTTTGTTTATTTACTCCCATTCATCATCCAACAGATGCATCATACAATTTAATCAGAATGCTCTTAAAGAATAATAACATATTAGCCTAAACCAAACATGCATTAGAAGCAGTTCTTACTTTTTATAGAATTATGCATTGCATTCTACAATCTGGAAAGTGAGAGTTTAGGTTATGTAGATTTATAAATAATAGAATGCTATCATTTGTGGTCATTATGTTGTCTTTTTTCCATTAGGAATGTTAAGTGTACTAATTAGGAACTTTTTATATGCAACAACCAAACCTCTCTGATTTTCAGCTTAAAATATTATCAAGTTTTTCACTCTCTTAACTGTCTGTAATATTTCTGGATATTAGTATCTCCTTGTGATTTTACAGTGAATGAAAGTGTTGTGTAACTGAGTGAAACTTAAAAAAAAATACATGAATATGTATAGCTGTTGACCATGGTATTCCTGTGATTTCTGTCCCTAATCATTTTCCTAGTTAAAGTGTGATGGACTTTAGAGTCAGCACCAAGTAGATGTTGTGTTCATGACTTTATGAATTGTGAGAACAGTTTTAACTCATGCTATTATTGCCTATAAATTTCCTCTCTCCATCCTAAACAGATTTAAGTGATTTACATTCCTTTCCTATAAGTTGGCTCTGGTAAAGCCATTAATAATTTTTAGCATCCGAATGCCAAGACTTGAATCTGAAGACCTGTTTTTGCCTATTATATAAGCCAAGGCTAAACCTTTAAACAGGCTTACTGTCGCCACATGTGAAATGAACCAGGAGATGAACCTATGAGGCCAGCCATGTTCAGATTACTGGCTGATTCACTGAACTGATAGCTCTTCCGAAGACTGGTGGTAATACCAACGAAGTAACACTTATGCTTATGTGCTTCTTTTCTGTTCTCTGAATATTTTCCATATGCAAAGAGATAGGCACATTGTCATATATGGAATGTCATACATAGAATGGTTTGTAAAATCAATTTCCTCAACCAGAAGACAGCAGCATATTTACAATGAAGCATTTGGAGATTTTGCCTACTGTGTACATATTTTTAAATTTCTTACATTGAAGATGCTAAAACACAGCAGTGTGGCAGTCACCACAGCAAGCCCTCAAGCATGAAACAAGTTCCATGCTCATTGTGGAAAAGAATACTAAAGAAATGTGAAAGGACTAGTTGTTGTTGTTATGTACCCTCGAGTTGGACCCGACTCATAGCGACCCCTTCTTGGGTTTCCGAGGCAGTATCACTCCGGAAGTAGATTGCCCCATCAATACGAGTTGTTTCTTGAAAAATATGATAAATTTTGAAATGTATCAGTGAAGAATGACTCCAGTTCTCCTTCCTGGAGTGTGAGTGAGCATATCAAATCATTCATTTCACAACTGAGGAAACTGAAGCCTAGAAGGGGAAGAGATAAATTCAAGGTCACACAGTGGGGCACTTTGAGAGCCAGGGTTAGATCCTAGTCTCTGAGACTTAGTCCCGGGGTTACTCTATCCCAGCGTGCCTAGTTGCAGGCAATATCCAAATCTTGAAAAAGGGAGGAGCCGAGGTGACTGTTCAAACCCAGTATAGCTTTCTATGGAGATCCTTAAGGAGTTTTGCAGAGACATTTCTGGCTCCTTTGCAAGTGAAGTTTTGCTCATTCCACCCCTGGGAACTGATAGTACAGACATGGAAACTCAGAGGTCTTAGGGAAGAACCTGCTAAAAATTGTCTGCTGCTGTTCTTTTTCTTGCCTAGTTGGAGGTCCCTAGGAATATAAAAAGAAAGACAAGGTTCCTGCTCTTGAGATCAACTGCCCTTCCCTAGGAAAGCAAAGGATGTAGATAAAGATGCTGCCCTGGACTAAGTGTCCAGGCTAGCTGGCAAGGTCTGTGTTCAGAGTTCAGTGGCATCGGAATGCGACCACCCATCCCCACCAGTGAGGATGAGAGAGGTGGGGGAGTCTGTTTGGCAGAAGTGGGCCTTGAACTGAGCCACACAGGACAAGTAGGGTAGAGAAGAAAGTGGGTGAGCATTCCACGTGGGAAAAGAAACATTTATCTGAAATTGCTTTTCCTGGGGCAAAGCTTTCTACCCAATAATGAAATTGTCATCAAAAACTGAGAATAGCATAACTTCCACCTTCATTTCCCCTTTTTTTATTAAAAAAATTTTATTCACATTCATCAACTGACCCTATTGGTCTCTAACCTTTGAGTGCCACAGATGCTTTGGGCATCTAGTGAAGCTTATAGCCCCTTCTCAAATAAGATTCTCAAATTTATTAAGTATGTTGTTGTTATGTGCCATTGAGTCAGACCCAACTTATAGCGACCCCTCCTTGGGTTGCTGAGGCAGTGTCACTACGGAAGTAGATTGCCCAACCTTCTTTACAAGGAGTAGCTAGTGGGTTTGAACCACCAGCCTTCTGGTTAGCAGTCAAGTGCCTTAAGCACTACGCTACCAGAGCTCCTTTATTAAGTATATAGGCATGTAAAAGACATATATTGAAATACAACTGTAGAAGTACATTCAACTTTAGGAGTAGAAAGTAGCATAATTTTGAAGTAGTGATGAATGTGAATGATAATGTACGATTTCTCCCCAGACCACATTGACATATAAAATGTCTGTAATTTCTCTTGGCAACAGTCTCTGAGACTGTACCAGGGTAGTTTGTTGCCTACTTTGTAATTTCAGGAACTGCTAAAGTTAGAAGGTAGTAAGAATGACAGTGGTCTTTTTTTTCCCCCATCCAAGTTCAAGGTCCCTGAACAGGTTAAGAATTCCTGCCCAAGAGGGAAGCTGAGGGAAGCACACACTACAGGGAGCACTGGTGGAAGTGGAGATGGCAGGAAAGAGATGCACACAAATGTGAATAAAATTAAATCAATAGACCTTCTTTGGACACCTCAGGGGACTTTGTGGTTCACCAGATTTCTGACCCTAACCTATCCCTCTGGTCACAATACTGATCAGTCTGGGAAAAGTCACCTGAGAAGTCAGGGAGGATCTTGCCTTATGACTTGGAGAGTCAAGACTTTTTCAAGAAGTCATTCAATAAATATTTATTGCCCTAAGCTCTGATGCTATAAAGATGAATAAGACACAATTCCTGCTCTTGCTGCTTAATGATTGGTCTTAAGGAGAGAGGGCATTTTGATTGCTGAAAGCACAGGCAAAAATCATACAAAAGCAGCACTGCAGACCTACCTATGGAATCCATTACTTCATTTGCTTCTCACTTAATACTTTCTGTTCTTACAATAAATATTTTGTTTCTACTTTCTTTGTTTTATTTTTATTGGACTTTTCAAATGTTCTTGAGCTGAATATACATTTATTTTTACTCTCTACTTTTCTTGTAAGTAATTAAGGTGAACTTTCCATTGATCTGAACTTTACTCTTGGTTGGATGAATAGAATGTCTTCAGCTCTGAAAAATATATTTTTATTTCATAATGTTTGATACATGTATATATTGATTCATAGTTTCTATATTCTCATGTATTTAAAATGTGAAGTATTTGTTACACTTATTTCTTTTGGTTTTCCTTGATTTTCTGCTTCTAGAGTAGACTATTTATTTGGTTCTATTCTTTTCTTTTTATTTTGCATAATTTTGCACAATTTCCCTGTTAGTTCTTTCATTTTACCCATCTTGGAAAGAAGCAACTATATTAGCCAGTGCATTGCCCAAACACAATATGGGTAAATTCTCCTTGATTCTACTCCCCTCTTTATATGGTCCTTTTGTGTTTCCTCCAATGGGAGCATCATAGTTTGTGCTCCATGTTTTGTTGTGATTGTGATTGGCGAGAGAGGATTGTTTATGGTTGTGATTATGGATTGGGCCTTTTTATACAATTTTATTAAAAGTCATGTCCTGAACTCACTCTTCCTAGACAAGCATACATCCTGTGCTTGGGGTTGGTGCTCCTGGGTGTCAAATTGCTTCTTAATTCTTGAGGCTTAACTTCCACCAAAAATAATTTACCCTAGATAATTATTTCTCAGTTTCATCTGATTTTTTCCTACCTACTTACCTTCCTACTCTCCCAGTCATTTGGTGCAAAAATAGATGAACTTGAAGATTGTTGTGCAGGGTATTTTCTATCCTGTAACCTGGGAGACTGGATGTGTCATTAGACATTTTCCTTTAGCTTCTTGTTGGGTTAGGTCAATGGGAGGCACCAGCAGGAGGCAAGAGTAAGGTTGTAGTCACTTAACTCCAAGTTTTCTAGGTCACATAGCTGGCTGCACCTCATTTCTGTTAGGCAGCCGTTCCCATAGCTCTCTGGGTCTCATGTGTCTCTCTGGGTTATCTTCATTGCCCTTCAGGTCTAGGGGTGATGTTGACTCCCTTTGTTGCTAGTCTCAAGTGTTTTCCCATCCCTTGTTGGTTCATCTGATCCCTTACCTTATAATTGCAAACCCATCTGTCTTAATTATCTAGTGCTGCTATATCAGAAATACCATGAGTGGATGGCTTTAACAAAAAGAAATTTATTCTTTCATAGTTTAGGAGGCAGTAAGTCCAAATTCAGAGTATAAGCTCTAGGGAAAGGTTTTCTGTCTCTATCGGCTCTACATGAATATCCTTATCTCTTTTCAACATCTGTAGACCCTGAGTTCCTTAGAGATCTCTGTGTGTCTTGGCATCAATCTTCCCCAGGATGTAGGAGATTCTCAACAAAGGGATCCTGGGTCTAAAGGACACACTCCATTCCTGGCTCTTCTTTCTTGGTGGTAGTTGGTCCTTCTGCTCACTTGTTTAATCTCTTTTATATCTCAAAGGAGATTGACTCAAGATATAACTTAATCCTGTAGATTGTATCCTGCCTCATAACATAACAAACATAACCAAATCCTGCCTCATTAACCACAGGCAGAGATTAAGATTCACAACACATTGGATTTAATCAATTACATCCAATTACAAAGTGAAGGATAATCACACACTACTGGGAATTGTGACCTAGTCAAGTTGGCACATATTTTGAGGGGCACAATCTCCACAGAAGGAAGACTGGGCAATCCACTTCTGTAAAGATTTACTGCCTCAGAAACCCAATGGGGGTCACTATGAGTTGGAATTGACTCAATGGCAGTGAGTAATCCCCTCTGTTTCTCGAGAATTCTCTGACTAGTACAGTATTGGTCAGAGCCCTGAATTTTAGTAGAAAAGGGGATTACCCATCCATATCTCTTACAGATAATCCACCCCATAAGAGACCAAAGTAAATTCTTGTCTGACTTTTTTCCCCCCAATTTTACTAAATCAATCTGCCTTTGGAGATTATTAAATCTGGGTTGTCATTCTTCAAACCTTCTCTTGTCTCCTTCCCCATCAGTGTAAAACAAAATAGAAAATCCTGGTAATTTTCCCCATTTCTAGTAATGTCATTATTCATGGTTGTGGGAAGAGACTTTTGATCCATAGGGGAATTCTTAAGTTTTTCCTCTAAAATGTCTATTTCCATGTCTAGTATATGCTTCCATCAAAGTAGGGGATATTTGAATACTTTTTCAGAATTTCATCCACTCCCCTTCTTCATGGTACTGCTTCTAAAGGATTAAATAAGAACCAATTTTAACAATCTAAGTATGAGGTTTTCTTAGTCTGAAAAGTTTAAATATATATACATACATGTGTGTGTGTGTGTGTGTGTGTATAATTGTTTTTATCTATTGCTGTTTATTTTTTGGGTTGTGTGATCCTATGTTTCCTTCATAGAATTGCCTCAAAAGTGCCTTGTATGTGTCTATGTAGAAGGGTACTACTATAAGAAGATTAACATGTCAGAAGGATTGGTGGCCAGAAGGACTGGAAAAGACAGGCCAATTGCATAGGTAGGGAGTGAGCATACAAAGAAAGAGATGGAGTGAAGGTTATGAAGAGTTATGAACAATGAAGAAGGGAGAGTAGTAAGGATTGATGCTTATGTCTTGAGTTTGAGTGATTGGAAATTCAGGAGCAGGGATTGATTTGTTGTTGTTGTTGTTGTGTGCCATTGAGTCGAACCTGACTCATAGCGACCCCTCCTTGGGTTTCTGAGGCAGTATCACTATGGAAGTAGATTGCCCCATCTTCCTTCCGAGGAGTTGCTGGTGGGTTTGAACCGCCAGCCCTCTGGTTAGCAGTCCAGTGCCTTAGGCACTATGCTACCAGAGCTCCCAGGGATTGATTTAGGGGTAGACAATGTATGTATTACTAGATATGTTGATTTTTGGGAGTTCTGGTAGCATAGTGGCTAAGGCACTTGACTGCTAACCAGAAGGCTGGCGGTTCAAACCCTCCAGCCACTCCTCGGAAGGAAGATGGGGCAATCTACTTCCATAGTGATACTGCCTCGGAAACCCAAGGAGGGGTTGCTATGAGTTGGGTCCGACTCGACGGCACATAACAACAACAACAATGTTGATTTTTGAGGCCAATGAAGTATTTAGATACATCCAGAAAGCAGCTAGAAGTAGTATCAAGAATTTAGGAGAGAATTATAATTTAGAGTTACTCACCATCCACACTGAACTATCCACACTGAACTATCACAAGGGATCGGATTGCAAAATTATAATCACACCACCTCCAGGGATCACCATTCAGCCAAACAATAGACAGGTTTATAAATTAAGCAGTAACTCTTGTGAGGAACATACTCCTCAGAACAACCATATGAGACCAAAAGGGTGGCATTTTCCCAATAAGAAAATTCGGAAGTCAAGAAGGAACAGGAAAGAGGGACAAATGGAAACAGGAAACCCAGGGAGGAAGTGGGAAGAGTGCTGTTATATTGAGAGTACTGCAACTAATTTCACAAAACAAAATGTGTGAAAATTGTTAATTGGGAAACTAATGTGCTCTGAAAACTCTCACCCAAACTATAATAAAATGTAAAAACAATTATAATCACTGATCAGAGGTCTTACTCAATATGAAGCTTTACTAGTAATTTCAAGGCACAAGACATCAAGAGCAAAATCAGAGACTGTTTGAAACAACTCAGTGGCTCCCTAGGTCCTTTCTTTCCACAGTGGACGTGGTTTCTGCCCTAGAATAAAAGATACAGTTTCTAAATGAGGTTTGTGGATTACTTCACAGAGTGGTGAATACTTAGTTATGAAATTACAGGGCTTTTGTGACATTTTTAGAGGTTGTGTGTCACAAATCCATAGTTTATAGGTTTATTACCATAAGCAATCTGAACTTGGCTAAAAGCAGAGAATATCAGAAAGATGTTTATCTGTGTTTTATTAACTATGCAAAGACATTTAACTGTGTGAATCATAACATCTTATGGATAACATTGCAAAGAATAAGATTTCAGAACACTTAATTATGCTCCTGAGGAACCTGTACATAGACTACAAGGTAGTCATTCAAACAGAACATGGGGATACTGTGTAGTGTCAAATAAGGTAAGGTGTGTGTCAGGGTTGTATCATTTTATCATATTTAGTCAGTGTGCATTCCGAGCAACTAATTCAAGAATCTGGACTATATGAAAAACAATGGAACATCAGGAATGAAGGAACATCATTAACAACCTGCGATAGGCAGATGACACAAAGCAAAGACTTGAAGCACTCACTTACTGATGAAGATCAAAGACTACAGCCTTCAGTATGGGTTGCACTTCAACACAAAATGAAAATCCTTACAACTGGATCAATGAACAGTAACATGATAATTGGAGAAAAGGCTGAAGTTGTCGAGGATTAATTTTATTTGGATCTACCATCAATGCCCATGGAAATAGCAGTCAGGAAATCAAATCACATATTGCATTGGGTAAATCTTCTGCAAAAGACCTCTTTAAAGTGTTTCCCAGTAACAAAATTCAGAAGTCAGGAAGGGGTAGGAAAGAAGGACAAATGGAAACAGGGAACCCAACAAGGAAGTGGGAACAGTGCTGTTATATTGAGGAGATTGCAACTAATTTCACAAAACAAAATGTGTGAAAATTGTTGAATGGGACTTTGAGGACGAATATGTGCCTGACCCAAGCCATGGTATTTGCAGTCACCTCATATGCATGTGAAATCTGAACAATGAATAAGGAAGACTGAAGAGAATTGATGCCTTTGAATTATGGTGTTTTCAAAGAATACCGAAAATACCATGGACTGCCAGAAGAACAAACAAATCTGTCCCAGAAGAAGTGCAGCTGGAATGCTCCTTAGAAGCAAGAAAGCCAGACTTACTTTGGTCGTGTGGTCAGAAGATACCAGTCCTTGGAGAAAGATATCATGCTTGGTAAATTAGAGGGTCATGGAAAAAGGGGAAGGCCCTCACCGAGATGGACTGACACACTGGCTGCAACAATGAGCTCAAACAAAGCAATGTTTGCGAGGATGGTGCAGGACTGAGCAGTGTTTTGTTCTGTTGTATGTAGGGTTGTATGAGTAGGAACCAACTGGATGTCACCTAACAACAACACCAATCCTGCACTAGGGCTCCTCTGCTAAGGATATGCCATAGATAAAGACTCTTTTCCTATTAATTATTATTAGTCTATTCCAGGAAAGGAGTCCCTGAGTGATACAAAAAGTTAACATGTTTACCTGTTAATCAAAAGACTGGAGGTTGACACCACCCAGAGATACCTCAGAAGAAAGACCTGACCTCAAACCACAAATTATATTTGTGTATTATCTTTATCATGGCCAAGTTTTTCTTCTTAAGGATTGTTGTTGTTGTTGTTATTTGCCGTGGAGTTGGCCCTGACTCATAGCGACCCCTCCTTGGGTTTCCGAGGCAATATCACTACAGAAGTAGGATTGCCCAACCTTCCTTCCGAGGAGTGGCTGGTGGGTTTGAACCGCCAGCCTTCTGGTTAGCAGTCAAGTGCCTTAGGCACTATGCTACCAGAGCTCCTAATAGGAATTGCTTATATGTCATTTTTGGCTACTGTGATATAGGATAAAATCATTATAATACATATTACTCTGCTAATTTTAGCTAAGTAATTATACTTGACAAACATGATTTTATTAGACATTCATAAACTTATGAGAAGGGTAATAATTTTGTTTTTGGGGGTACTTTTCTAGTAAGTGGGCAGCATAGTGTTTAAAATCAGACTGGTTTGGCTTCAGATCATGAGGTCACTAGCTGCAAACAACAACAACAACTCACTGCCATGGAGTCAGATCTGTCTCATAGCGACCCCTCATTGGGTTTCTGAGGTGATAAGACTATGGAAGTAGATTGCCCAACCTTCCTTCCCAAGAGTGGCTGGTGGGTTTGAAACGCCAGCCTTCTGGTTAGCAGTCAAGTGCCTTAGGCACTATGCTACCAGAGCTCCCCACTAGGCTACACTATTTTCTAAACTTCTGGGGTCTCTTCTACCTTTGCTTTTAAAGAGCTAAGGCCAAGAATTAGAAGGACCACTGCTGAATGAGACCTAGGTGGAACACTCAATCTAGTTTTTCCTTCATCCTCTCTATATTTGCTAATGTGCAGAAGGTTTGAGGACAAGGACTTCACTTTCCAAGTACATGGTAGTGAGATCTCAATGTAAGCAGGCAAAATTTCCAAGTTTTTGCCCTTGTCCCTAAAGCTAAAAGGTAACAGGTAAGGTAACTGGATTCAGTGGAGCTGTCAGCTTCCACACACTGTTGATTTGAAAAGAAATTATCCCCCAAGATAGGAATTCTGAGGTTGTGAATAGTAGAGTAATGGGCACTACTGACTGCTTCAGAACACTGGCATCTCTAAAATGTTTGTACTAGAAAGCAAAAATTAACAGATGGATTGCTTACAGTAGATTGCTGAAACACAGGTTAGAACAGTTCTCAGTATGAGGCACTGAAATGCATTCCTATAGCTCTCTGATCTTTTTATTTAGGAAATGGGCCAACCGATGTCTTCCATGAATTTCAAGGGAGAGTTAACCTAATGAGTACATTTTGTTTTTTAACAACATTGAAAAAATATGAAACAAAGAAAGTCATCTTCATTTGACATACACAGACTTATGGAATCCTTGAACTAGAACAGGCATTTGAACTTCCTTGTCATTAAAGTGTGGAATCCACCAAGGAAAAATTTCTAAAGATTCTCAAGACAACAGTTTGGAAAACAAACCATACGTCATTTCAGGTGTTCCTTGGTTTTTTTTTTTTTGTTGTTGTTGTTCATTCATTTAATAGAACAGTTTGACTGCTGGGGGAAGAGGGCAGGTCATCAGAAAAATGTCCTCAAGAGATGTTCCAGGGTGTCCATGGTAACCAAAGAATTACACAGCCCCCCACCCTATATTTAGAGTGCAGTGATAGTACATTTGTGTCAGCCCCATCTATTCAGATTATAGCAGGAAGTCCTGATACATGAGCCGCTTCCCAAGTATTACTGAGCCTCCCCAGGAAGGTTTATTATTGTTGTGTGCACTGTTGAGTCTATTCCAACTCATTGGGACCCTATAGGACAGAGTAGAACTGCCCCATAGGTTTTCAAATGCTATAATCTTTATGCAAGCAGACTGCCTCATCTTTCTCCTGCTGAGTGGCTGGTGGGTTCAAATTACTCACCTTTTGGTTAGCACCTGATTGCTTACCCTTCCTTCAGGAAGATGTTGTTTTTAGATGCTATTGATTCAGTTCCAACTCATAATGACCATACATACAACAGAATGAAAAAACACCCTGGTCCTGTACCATTCCGATTGTCATGCTTGAGCCCATTGTTGCAGCCACTGTGTTAATCCATCTCATTGAGGGTCTTCCTACTTTTCCATGCCCTTCTCCTTTGCCAAGCATGATATCCTTCCCCATGGACTGGTCCCTTCTAAGAACATGACTAAAATACAAGAGACAAAGTCTCACCATCCTTGCGTCAAAGGAGCATCCCAGCTGTATGTCATCCAATACAAATCTGTTCATTCTTCTGGTAGTCCAGGGTATATTTAATATTCTTAACTAACACCATAATTCAAATGCATCATTGTTTTCTTGGTCTTCCTTATTAATTGCCCAACTTTCACATGCATATGAGGTGACTGAAAATATCATAGATATGGTACAGCTAAGTCTACAAAGTGACGTCTTTGCTTTTTAAAACTTTAAAGAGATCTTTTGTAGCAGTTTTTCTCAATTCAATATGTCATTTGATTTCTTCACTGCTGCTTCAATGGCCATTGATTGTGGATCCATACAAAATGAAATCCTTGACAACTTCAATGTTTTCTCCAAATATCATGATGTTGCTCATTGGTCCAGTTGTGAGGATTTTTGTTTTCTTTATATTGACATGTAATCCATATTGAAGGCCGTAGTCTCTGACCTCCATCAGTAAGTGCTTCAAGTCTCCTTTGCTTTCAGCAAGCAAGATTCTGTCATCTGCATACTGCAGGTTGTTAATGAGTCTTCCTCCGATCCTGATACCATGCTCTTCTTTGTATAGTCCAGCTTCTCAGATGATACACTCAGTACACAAATTGAATAATTCCTGACTTTAAAACATGCACTATCCCCTTGATCTGTTCAAATGACTGCCTCTTGGTCTATGTACAGGTTCTTTTGAGCACAATTAAGTGTTCTGAAATTCCCATTCTTCTCAATGTTATCCATAATTTGTTATGATCCACATAGTCAAATGCCTTTGCATAGTCAATAAAATATAGGTAAACATCTTTCTGGTATTCTTTGCTTTCAAGCAAGAGCCATATGACATCAGCAACGATATCCCTCATTCCTCTTCCAAATCTGCCTTGCATTTCTGGCAGTTCCCTCTTGATATACTGCTGCAACCATTTTTGAATTATTTTCAGCAACATTTTACTTGCATGTGATACTAGTAGTTTTGATCAATCATTTCCACTTTCTGTTGGGTCACCTTTCTTTGTAAAGGGCACAGATACGGATTTCTTACATTTGGTTGGCCAGATAGCTGTGTTCCAAACTGCTTGGCATAAATGAGTGAACGCTTCTAGCATTCCATTAATTTGTTGAAATATCTCAATTTGTAGTCTGTCAATTCCTGGAATTTTGTTTTTTGCCAATAGCTTTGGTGAAGCTTGGACTTCTTCCTTCAATACCATCATTTTTGATCATATACTACCTCCTGAAATAGTTAAATGTTGAGCAATTTTTTTTTTGGTAGAGTGACTCTGTGTATTCCTTCTACTTTTCATGTTTCTTGTGTTGTTCAGTTTTTCCCACACAATCCTTCAATATTGCAACTTGAGACTTGAATTTTTTCTTCAGTTTTTTCAGCTTGAGAAATACCAATTGAGTTACTCACTTTTGGTTTTCTAACTCCAAGTGTTTGCACATTTCATTAAAATACTTTACTTTGTCTTCTCAAGCTGTCCTTTGAAATCTTCTGTTTAGCTCTTTTATGTCATTATTTCCTCCATTTGTTTCTGCTAGTCTATGTAGTGCCTAAGGCACTTGACTGCTAACCAGAAGGCTGGCGGTTCAAACCCACCAGCCACTCCTCAGAAGGAAGTTTGGGCAATTTATTTCCATAGTGATACCACCTCAGAAACCCAAGGAGGGGTTGCTGTGAGTTGGGCCCGACTCAATGGCACATAACAACAACGTGTTCAAGAGCAAGTTTCAGAGTCTCTTGTGATACCCATTTTGATCTTTTCTTTCTTTCCTATCCTTTTTATTGAACTTTTTGTCTCTTCATCTGTGATGTCCTTCATGTCTTCCAAAACTCACTTGATCTTGAGTAAAGTCTATTCTACAGATGGTCTCTCATTTCAGGTGTGATGTAATCAAGGTAGTATTTTGGCTCTTATGGACTTGTTTTCATTTTCTTCAGCTTCAACTTCAACTTGTTTATGAGCAATTGATGGTCTGTTTCACAGTCACCTCCTGACCTTGTTCTGATTGATGATATTGAGCTTATCATCATCTATTCCCTCAAGTATCGTCCACTTGATTCCTGAGTATTCCATTTGGCAAGATCCACATATATAGTCATGATTTATATTTTTGAAAAAAGGTATTTGCAATGAATACGTCATTTATCTTGCAAAATTCTATCATGTGATCTCTGGCATTATTTCTATCACCAAGGCTATATTTTCTAACTAGTCATGCTTTCCCTTTGTTTCCAACTTTTGCATTCCAAACACCAGTGATTATCAATGCATCTTGATTGCATGTTTGGTCAACTTTAGATTGCAG
Source organism: Orycteropus afer afer (assembly GCF_000298275.1). NCBI lineage: Eukaryota > Metazoa > Chordata > Mammalia > Tubulidentata > Orycteropodidae > Orycteropus > Orycteropus afer. The sequence goes on from NW_006921652.1 coordinate 6,798,960, forward strand.
AAGTTGGTAAACATTTTAACTTTTACATATTTGGCTTTAGTAGTTGGTGTGTAAATTTGAATAATAGTCATTAACTGGTCTTCCTTATAGGCATATGGACATTATCCTATCACTAATAGCATTATAATTCAGGATAGATCTTGAAATGTTCTTTTTGACTATGAATGTGAAGCTATTCTTCAGTTTGCCATTCCCAGCATCGTAGACCATATGATTATCCAATTCAAAATGTAGTACCAGTCCATTTCAGCTCACTAATGCCTAGGATATTTATCTTTTTGCATTTCATTTCATTTTTGATAACTTTCAATTTTCCTAGATTCATAATTCATACATTCCACATTTGGTTGGATTATTAACAGACGTTTATAGCTGTGTTTTCTTATTTGAGTACTGCTACATCAGCAATGGCTACTGCCGTGATCTGAAGCTGGTTAAAGTATGCATTGCTTTCTTTCTGCAAATGTAAATTAACTCAACAAATCTGTATGGAGTGTTGAGTCAAGTGCTAGGCAACAACACCAGCTCTTGTAGGGTCTGTAATTAGGGAGCATTTGCATGCAGTATGTGGCACCTGGATTTCAAAACCCAGCTCTGTGGTTGGGATTCCCTTTCTACATTGGGGTCTCTTAGCTGGAGACTATGCCACTGGTATTTCAAATACCAGCAGGGTCACCCAGGTTTTAGCAGAGCTTCCAGACTAAGACTTCTGAGTCTCAGAAGAAGAAAGGGACCATCCACTTCTCAAAGAATTGGCCAGTGAAAACTTTATGCATAGTGGTGAAACACTGTCTGATATATCACTGGGAAACTTTATGAATAGTTCTGACACATTGTCAGATACAGTGCCAGAAGATGAACCCCTCAGGTGGGAAGGGACTCAAAATACAACGGGAAGAGCCGCCTCCTCAAAGTTGAGTTGACCTAATGATGTGAACGGAGTAAAGCTTTTGGGACCTTCATTTGCTGATGGGGCACAATTCAAAAAGGGAAGAAATAGCTGCAAATATCCAATAATAATCAGAATGTGGAATGTATGAAGTATGAATGTAGGAAAATTGAAAGTTGTCAAAAATGAAATGGAACACATAAAGATCGATATCCTAGGCATTAGTGAGCTGAAATGGACTGGTTCCAGCCATTTTGAATCAAACAACCATATGATCTACTATGCTGAGAATGACAAATTGAAGAGGAATGGTGTGGCATTCATTGTCACAAAGAATGTTTCAAGATCTATCCTAAAGTACAATGCTGTCAGTGATAGGATAATATCCATATGCCTACAAGGAAGACCAGTTAATACTATTGTTATTCTAATTTACACACCAACCACTAAAGCCAAAGACGAGGAAATTGAGGATTTTTTTTTTAACCAACATTTGTAGTTTGAAATCAACCAAATATCCAATCAAGATGTATTGATTATTACTGGTGATTGGGATGCAAAAATTGGAAACAAAGAAGCATCCATAGTTGGAAAATATGGCCTTGGTGAAATAAATGATGCTGGAGATTGGATGGTAGAATTTTGCAGAATCAATGGCTTATTCAATCCAAATACCTTTTTTTCAGCAACATAAAAGGTGGCTATACATGTGGGCCTCACCAGATGTAATACACAGGAATCAGATCGACTACACCTGTGGAAAAAGGCGATAGAGAAGCCCAATATCTTCAGCCAAAACAAGGCCAGGAGCTGACTGTGGAACAGGCCATCAATTGCTCGTATTCAAGTTTAAGTTGAAGCTGAAGAAAATTCAAACAATTCCATGAGAGCCAAAATATGATCTTGATTATATCCCACCTCAATTTAGAGACTATCTGAAGAATAGATTTGATACATCGAACAACAATGACTCAAACACAAGAATTATGGGATGACTTCAAGATCATCATATGTGAAGAAAGCAAAAGGTCATTAAAAAACAGGAAAGGAAGAGAAGACCAAAATGGATGTCACAAGAGACTCTGAAACTTGGCCTTGAATAGAGAGTAGCTGTAAAGCAAATGGAAGAAATGACAAGATAAAAGAGCTGAACAGAAGATTTTAAAGAGCAGCTCAAGGAGACAAAGTCAATTATTATAATGAAATGTGCAAAGACCTGGAGTTAGAAAAACAAAAGGGAAGAAAATGCTCAGCATTCCTCACACTGAAAGAAAAGAAGAAAAAATTCCAGCCTTGAGTTGCAATATTGAAAGATTCTATGGGCAAAATATTTAATGATGTAGGAAGCATTAAAAGAAGATGGAAGGAGTACACAGCTTCTCAGATTATTTGCTCAGCATACAAGTTGAATAAGTATGGTGAAAGGATAAAACCCTGACACACTCCTTTCCTGATTTTGAACCATACAGTATCCCCTTGTTCTGTTTGAAAACAGCCTCCTGATCTATGTAGAGGTTCCTCATGAGTACAATCAAGTGTTCTGGAATTCCCATTCTTCTCAATGTTATCCATAATTTGTTGTGGTGTACACAATCAAATCCTTTTGCATAGTCATTAAAGCATAAGTAAACATTTTTCTGGTATTTTTTGCTATCAGCTAAGATCCACCTGACATCAGCAATGATATCTGTTTTCCACATTCCCTTCTGAATCCAGATTGCATTCCTAGAAGCTCTCTGTCAATATACTGCTGCAAACATTTTTGAATTATCTTCAATAAGATTTTGCTTGCATGTGGTATTAGTGATATTGTTTGACAATTGCCGCATTCTGTGGGATCACCTTTCTTTGGAATGGGTACAAGTATGGATCTCTTCCAGTCAGTTGGCCAGTAGCTATCTTCCAAATCTCTTGGCATAGCTGAGTAAGTGCCTCCAGTGCAGCATCCATTTGTTGAAAACATCTCAATGGATATTCTGTCAATCCTGGAGACTTGTTTTCATCCAATTCTTTCAATACAGCCTCATCTTCTACCTTCAATACCATTGATTCTTGATCATATGCCACCTGAAATGGATGAACATCAACCAATTTTCTTTGGTACAATGATTCTGCGTATTCCTTTCATCTTCTTTTGATGTTTCCTGCATCATTCAATATATTGTATAGAATCTTTCAATGGTGCAACTTGAGGCTTACATTTCCTCTTCCATTCTTTCAGCTTGAGTAATGCCGAATGTGTTCTTCCATTTTGGTTTTCTAACTCCGGGTCTTTGCACATTTCATTAAAATAATTGGTTTTGTCTTCTTGAGCTGCTCTTTGAAATATTCTGTTCAACTCTTTTATCTTGTCATCTCTTCCATTTGCTTTAGAGCTGTGGTGGCATAGTGCATAAAGCATTTGACTGCTAACCAGAAGGCTGGTGGTTCAAACCCACCAACCACTTCTCGGAAGGAAGAATGGGCCACCTACTTTTTTAGAGATACCACTTCAGAAACCCAAGGAGGGGTCACTATGAGTTGGAAATGACTCGATAGCAATTAGTTTGGTACTTTCCACTCAAGTGCAAATTTCAGAGTCTCTTCTGACATCCATTTTGGTCTGTTCTTCCTTTTGTGTCTTTTCAGTGACCTCTTGCTTTCTTCATGGATGATGTTCTTGATGTCAACCCACAATTCCTCTGGTTTTTGATCATTGGTGTTTAATGCATCAAATCTATTCTTTAGATGGTCTCTAATTTCAGGAGGGATATTATCAAGTTCATATTTTGGTTCTCATGGGCTTGTTTTAACTGCCCTCAACTTGAACTTGAACTTGCATATGACCAGTTGATGGTTGTTCCACAATCAGCTCCTGGCCTTGTTTTGGCTGAAGATATTGAGCTTCCTCATCACCTTTTTCCACAGATGTAGTTGAACTGATTCCTGTGTATTCTATCCAGCAAAGTCCACATGTATAGCCATCATTTATATTGTTGAAAAAAGGTATTTGCAATGGATAAGTCAAAATTATAACATGCAATCTCCAGCATTATTTCTATCACCAAGGTCATATTCTCCAACTACCAGTGACTCTTCTTTGTTTCCCATGTTTGCATTCCAGTCACCAGAAATCTTCAATTCCCTCATCTTTGGCTTTGGTGGTTGGTGCTTAGATTTGAATAATAGTAGTATTAACTGGTCTCCCTTGTAGGTGTATGGATATTATCCTATCACTGATAGCATTGTACTTTAGGACAGATCTTGAAGCAGTCTTTGTGACAATGAATGCCACACCATTCCTCTTCAATTTGTCATTCTCAGCATAGTAGGTCATATGGTTTTCTGATTCAAAATGGCCAAATCAGTTCATTTCAGCTCAATAATGCCTAGAATACTGATTTTTATGTGTTCCATTTTCCTGGATTCATACTTTGTACATTCCATGTTCCAATTATTAGTGGATGTTTGCAGCTGTTTCTACTCGTTTTGAGTTGTGCCACATAAGCCAATGGAGGTCCTGAAAGCTTTACTCCATCCATATCATTAAAGTTGTCTCTACTTTGAGGTGTCAGCTCTTCCCCAGTCATATTTTGAGTGCCTTCCGACCTGATGGGCTCTTCTTCCAGTACTATATTGGACACTATTTCAGGGCTATTCATACAGTTTTCTAGTAGTATACCAGACAGAGTTTCACTGCTATTCACAAGGTTTTCACTGGCTAATTCTTTGAGAAGTGGATGGCCTCTTCCTTCTTCCAAATCTGTCTTAGTCCGGAAGCTCTGCTGAAACCTGTCCACTATGGGTAATCCTGCTGGCATTTTGCAACACTGGTGGCATAGCCTCCAGCCTCACAGCAATATGCAGGCCACAACAGGATGATAAACTGACAGACAAGTTCATCTCCTTTAGTTGTTCCTAACTGCTCTACTCACTTCCCAGACTATCTGGGGCCTGGCCCTAAATAAAGCCACCCCAACAACTATGAGCCCTGTGCCCACCTACCTGTCTGGGGGCCTGGCCTCAAATAAAGCTGCCCCAGCAGCACCGAACTATGCGCCCACTTACTTGTCTGGATATGTCATGGTTGTTTGAATTATTATTCCCTTGAAGGTAGTATGTAGTTTTTCCTCTGACTGTTTTTGACATTTTCTCTTTATCTTTGGCATTTAGTAGTTTGACTATTATGCCTAGAGGTAGTTGGCTTTGTCTTTATTGTGCTTAGTGTTTGCTGAGATTTTCTTATGTGAAGTTAATGTTTTCTACCAAAGTTGAGAAGTTTTATTTGAATATATTTTTTCTTTCTGTTTCTCTGTCTCCTCTCTTTTTGGGATTCCAACTGCACATATATTGAACCACATGATATTGTTCTCTAGGTTTCTGAGGCTATGCTCATTTTTCTTCTATTTTGTTTTTCTTTGTTCTACAAATTAGATGATTTCCAATGATCTATCTTTAAGTTTACTGATTCTTTTTTTTTACCATGTGCAATTACTTTCTGGGTCTATCAAGTGCATTTTTCATTTCTGTTATTACATTTTTTCAGCTCTAGAATATCCATTTGTTTTTTAAATGGTTTCCATTTCCCTGTTGAGAATCCTTTTCTTTTTCCCTCATCGAGATCGTTTCTTTCTTTTCTTTTTTTTTATTAATTCACTGAAAATTTTTTCTTCATTTTTTGAACAAATTTGTAATGGTTGTCTTGAAGTCTTTGCTAAATCTAACACTGGGCGCACTCAGTGTCAGATTCTATTCACTGCCTATTTTCCTGAATATGAATCACACTCTACTATTTATTTCATGTCTGATAATTTGGGGTTGAAAACTAGATGTTATTGAAAATATGTTATAGCAACCCTGGATTATGTCATGTTCTTTTGAGGATTTTTTCATCGCTGTTGTTCTATTGGGCAGTAAATTTACCTGGACTCAAATCACAATTGTCATCTCCTCTGTGATATATACTCATTAAAATCTGCTTGGTTTTTATGGCTTTCTGATATTGCTTTCTTAGCCACCTCCTCTGGGGAACTTTCTTCCACCTGTGTAATTTGGCAATCAGCTAAGAGTTGGACTGATATTATACTCAGATTTTGCAGTTCATATTCTCTGTAATTGCCTTGCTCCTAGGGATTTCCTCCTAATTTCTATCTGCTTTGCAGCCTTGGCCTCTGTCCTCTGACATCTCATGCAGGTAAAGCTTCAGCTTTCTGCTGCCCAAACTGCACACATTTGGGGAATGCACTCAATCAAAACAAAACAAAACAAAATCAAACTTACAAATAGCATCTATTTAGCTCTATCATCCAAGAGTAGATTCTTCTTTGGTCTCTGCTTGTATTTCCACCAAAACCCTTAGAATCTCCTCAGTGCATGTGTAGTTGGCGATCAGCTTTGGTATTTTGGCCAGTTTATACTCAGAATCTGTCTCTCACTTCTGTAGTATTGTTGCTTCAGGTATTTCATCCTAAATTTCCAGCAGATTTTCCATCCTTGAACTCTGTCTCTGGCACCTTAAGCCAGTAGGGCTATGGTCTTCTACTGCCATTTTCCACCACTCTGACCATGAGGACTAAGGAAAGTCCTCAGGTAAGAAAGCCAAAAACAAGTACCTCTTGATCCTTCCAGTTTGTCTCTTCCAAGAGTAATTTTCTCCTAGCTTTGTTTACTGTGGACACATTCCAGTGCCTTTATGATAAAGTTTTTTGTTTGTTTTATTTTGCTTTTGTCCAGATTTTATATTTGTGACCTGTGGGGAGTTTCACATGGTTGCTCTCCTCTGTCACCATTACCATAAGTTTCCTCAGTACATGCCATTTGACTGGGTCTTCTTGAGGTATGGATGATTTGAGGTGGACTGCTGGAGAACAGAGAAATCTGTCTTGGAGAAGTACAGCCAGGATGCTCCTTAGAAGCAAGGGTGGTGAGACTTTGTCTTGCTTACTTTGGGCATGTTATCAAGAGGGATCAGTCCTTAGAGAAGGACATCATGCTTGGTAAAGTAGAGGGTCAGTGAAAAAGAGGAAGACTCTTAATGACACAATGGTTGTAACAATGGGTTCAAACACAGGAATACTTTTGAAGATAACACAGGACAGGGCAGTGTTTCATTATGTTGCACGTAGGGTCTGTATGTGTTGGAACATGCTTCATGGCACCTGTCTTATTTCTTTAGTGTTGCTATAACAGAAATACCACAAGTGGATGGCATTAACAAACAGGAATTTATTCTCTTACAGTTTAAGAGGCTGTAAATCCAAATTCACAGTGCCAGCTCTAGGGGCAGGGTGAAGGATCCTTGACCTTGGGCTTCAGTTCTGCCTCTTGTTCCAGGCCCAGTGGAGCTAAAGACTTCTTCTAACTCAGGCAGCTGCTGGCTACTGAGACTGACAAACCCAAGGTCAGCAGGTAAAATGACACAGTCCCAAGATCACCAGGCAATATGGTAGGTCACTAGTTCAAGTCAGGAACAATCCCGAGATCAGCAGGTAACACAGCAGACCATAGATTCAGGTCTAGGAACTGGAGATGAAAACTCAGCCAAATGCAGGATTCAAACGTGCCGAAAAGCTAGCACAGGTAGCTTTCTCAAAGCTCTTCCTTATACTGGAAGCAAGCCATATCCCAAAGTCAACTACTTAGCTGTTCACAGCAGATTCTACAACTGGGGTGATTACAATCTGATCATGGAGAATAACTACATCCAGCTTCCCAGCCACTGAAAACCACAGCCCAGCCAAGTTGACACACAACTTTTACTGCCACAGCACCTAACCACAATAACAATATTAGTACAAGAGTGGAGTGAGGGATTTTGTGGAAGTTAAACAATTAGCATTTACCATTGACACCACATATGTCCCATTGTCAGTTCATAAAGGGCCATGTAAGCGAACAACCTGCTCATTCTCTGAGAATTTTCTTGTGTCCTACATGGGCTACATTCTAGAGTCTCTTAATTTTTTCATAAAGTTACAATGGTCATCCTTTATTATTAATTATTGGAATTGTCTTCATGAAAATGATACTTGGTTTGTTTTTCATTGATTATCTAGGGGAAGAATAACTCTGCTTTTGTGAGCCTCCTGATTATGCTATTTTTGTTTGGATACATAATGGTACACTAATTCACATGCTATGTATCTGAATATATTAAATGTTACTTTTATTATTTTTATATTTTTATATTTACCTCTATTTCAATCTCCTGTTTTGCCATAGTGTACTAGTGCTGTTGTTGTTAGGTGCCTGTCAAGTCATCTCCAACTCATAATGACACTATGCACAACAGAACAAAACACTGTCCAGTCCTGTGCCAGCCTCACAATCCTTGCTATACTTGAGCCCATCATTGTAGCCACTGTCAATCCATCTTGTTGAGGGCCTTCCTCTTTTTTGTTGACCTTCCACTTTACCAAGCATGATATCCTTCTCCAGGGAATGGTCCCTACTGACAACATGATCAAAATAGCAGAGATGAAGTTTGGCCATTCTCACTTCCAAGGAGCATGCCAGCTGCACTTCTTCCAGGACAGATTTGTTAGTTCTTTTAGCAGTCCACGGTACCCTCAGTATTCTTCGCCAACACCACAACTCAAAAGCATCAACTCTTCTTTGGTCTTCCTTATTTTTTATCCAGCTTTCACATGCATATCAGACAGTTGAAAATACCGTGGCTTGGGTTAGGCACACCTTAGTCTTCAAAGAGACATATTTGCTCTTCAGCACTTTAAAGAGGTCTTTTGCAGCAGATTTGCCCAGTGCAATATGCCATCTGATGTCTTGATTGCTATTTCCACTGGTGTTGATTGTGGAAACAATTAATATGAACTCTTTGACAACTTCAGCCTTTTCTCTATTTATCATGATGTTGCTTATTGGTCCAGTTGTGAGGAATTTCATTTTCTTTATGTTGAAGTGTAATCCATACTGTACACTGTAGTCTTTAATCTTCATCAATAAGTGCTTCAAGTCATCCTCACTTGCAGCAAGCAAAGTCATGTTGTCTGCATATTGCAGGCTGTTAATGAGTCTTCCTCTAATCCTGATGTCACGTTTTTCTTCATATAGTCCAGCTCCTTGGATTATTTGCTCAGCATACAGATTGGATAAGTATGGGGAAAGGATACAACCCTGATGCACTCCCTTCCTGATTTTAAACCATGCAGTATCCCCTTATTCTGTTCAAATGACAGCCTCCTGGTCTATGTGCAGGTTCCTAATGAGCACAACTAACTGTTCTGGAATTCCCATTCTTCTCACTGTTATCCATAATTTGTTATGATCCACACAATTGAATGCTTTTGCCTAGTCAATAAAACACAAGTAAACATCTTTCTGGTATTCTTTGCTTTCAGCCAAAGTCCATCTGGCATCATCTATGACATCCTTTGTTCCACATCTTCTTCTGAATCCAGCTTATATTTCTCTGTCAGTACACTCCTGCAACTGTTTTTGCATTATCTTCAGTAAGAGTTTACTTGTGTGTGATATTAATGATATTGTTCAATAATTTCCACATTCTTGGGATCACTTCTTTTTGGAATGGAAACAAATATGGATCTCTTCCAGTCAGATGGCCAGGTTGCTGTCTTCCAAATTTCTTGCACAGACAAGTGAGTGCCGCCAGCATGACATCTGTTTGTTGAAAGATCACAGTGTGGGTATTCCGTTAATTCCTGGAGCCTTGTTCTTTGCCAATTCCTTCAGTGCAGCTTTGACTTCTTCCTTCAGTACCATTGGTTCTTGATCAAATGTCACCTCCTGAAATGGATGAACAACAACCGATTCTTTTGGGTATGGTAACTCTGTGTATTCCTTCCATCTTCTTTTGATGTTTCCTGCATCATTCAATATATTGCGCATAGAATCTTTCAATACTGCAACTCGAGGCTTGAATTTTTTTCTTCAGTTCTTTCAGCTTGAGAAATGCCAAACATGTTCTTCCCTTTTGGTTTTCTAACTCCAGATCTTTGCACATTTCATTAAAACAATTGGTTTTGTCTTCTTGAGCTGCTCTTTGAAATCTTCTGTTCAGCTTTTCATCTTTTATCTGGTTCTAGATTTTCACGTAATTTTAGATTTACACTCAGTCATGGAGGCTCTCTCCTTTCTCCTTCTTTGTCTTCTAGGGGAGGGGAGGAGTCTGATCCATGTCTCACTGTGATGTAAGTCACCCATCAGATCGCTGCCTCAGTTGGTTCTGTGTCTTCCTCTCTTGAGTTGGGCATCTATGCCTTATCCTCTCTTGAGTTGGGCATCTATGCCTTACATGTCCTTGTCCCATGCAGACTCTTTTTTGCAGTCCATGCTAATCCCCATGCTGTATCCCCTGATAACAAATTCAAGGTCCCTTCATGGAAGGCTCCATCTTAGTGAATCTCTACCTGCTCATAGTCACATGAGACAAGTGTTTGCCTGCTCCCCTCACCCTTCAGGTGTAAGGGACTGATTATGACATCATCTCAAGCCCCACTCTCCAGAGACTGTTTTCTGCAGCTATCTCTGTTCCACATTCCACTACCCTGGTGATGTGAGGATTGTGTGGGGCTGGCTCACAGGGCTTCAGATGGAAATCAGGGCCTAGATTTCCTGTGTTCTGAGTTCCTTAAGATATCTGAAGTGTTCATCCTCTCTCCTATGCCAACTTGGCCTGCAGACAGGCTCAGGAGTCCCACTTAGAGTCGGTTAAACATCTTATCTTCTTTCCAATTGTCCTTTCCTAGTCCAGAAATTATTATTTATCTTTCCTTCTTGCAGTGGAAAAATATTGAAACTTTCAATATATTTTCCAAACCTATCGGAAGCTGAGAAGTGAAGAAACAGCGTTGTTTGTTTTTTTCTGATTTCTTTTGTGTGTCCTCCTTTCCCTGAAGTGGAAGAACCCAATGTCTAATTTAGCATTTTTTTTCCTGATTATTAAGGAATACATAGCCATAAAAACCTCAATATAGCATGATAAATTAGAAAGTAAATGACTTCCTTCCCCTAAAAAATTGAAGTGAACATTAGGGATTGAGTAAGTGCCCAGGAATATGTAGTATACACATTCTTTTGACAAAAAAAAAAAAAAAGGAAAAGATTATTATATCTAGATAAGGCTATTTTGGGGGGGTCCTAATGGCACAGTGGTTAAAAAGCTCACCTGCTAACAGAAAGGTCAGCAGTTCGAACCCACCAGCCACACCACTGAACAAAGATGGGCAATTTGCTACTGTAAAGATTATAACCTTGAAAACCCAGTAGGTCAGTTCTGCTCTGTCCTACAGTGTTGCTATGAGTTAAAATTGACTTGACAGCAATGAGATTTTTTTAAATAATTTTCATATAAAACTAGCTGCATGAAAATATATAGTTTATCCACAGTAAAACCAGAACAATCATTCTAAAATGCAGCCACAATTACATTACTTCCTTCTTTGTTTAAAATTTTTGGATGGATTCCTAGTGACTTTTGCATAAAATTCAATTTCCTAAAAATAGTCTGAAAGTTTTTTTGTGCGGGGGCTTGGTTTTAGTTTAGCTTTTCATTTTGATGAGTTCCTTTACCTCTCTGGCCTTATTTCTTGAAACACTTCACCTTGAACTCAATTATTCATCCTTATGAAAAAGTCTCTTGTTCTTTTCAAGGGCTTCATTACACACTGTTCCACATTGTCTGGCTACCTTATCCTGATCACAACTTAGATGCCCCTTTCTTCTGGAAGTTTTATGTGATCTCTATATATGGGTTGCAGTCCCTGTTGTTCGTAGGTGCTGTCGAATTGGTTTTGACTCATGATGACTCTATGAACAACAGAACAAAACACTGCCTGGTCCAGTGCCATCCTCACAGTCACTGTCATGTTTGAGCCTATCATCACAGCCACTGTGTCAATACATCTCGTTGAGGGTCTTCCCCTTTTTCCATGGCCCTCTACTTTACCTAGCATGGTACTTTCCCCAGGAACTGTTCCCTTCTGACAACATGACCAAATGGTGCAAACTGTTAACACATTCCACTGCTAACCAAAAGGTTGGAAGTTCAAGTCCATCCAAAGTGCCTTGGAAGAAAGTCCTGGTGATGGTGATCTGATTCGGAAAATCAACCACTGAAAACCCCTATAGGGCACAGTACTACTCTGACACAACTGGGGTCACTATGAGTAGGAATCAATTTGAAAGCAACTGGTCCTGGTATCCATGGGTAGCCACCTCACTTAGTTGCTTCCCTAGCACTTTGCACTTCCCACCACCATCTTTCACTTTAAACTAACTGCCTTTTTAAGTGTCTGTCTTCCCTTTGGTCCCTAATCTCCATTTGGACAGAGACCACACGTGTCCTGAGAGTCCAGCATTTAGAGCAGAGGCCAACATCTATTTGATGAACAGGAAGGAATCCATTTCCCTTTGTTGCTTCTTTTTCCTTTGCTCATGACATTAAATACTCCTTAGGAATTCTAGCTTGGGTCCACCCTGAAGACTTTGTTTCATCGTCTCTTCCTTTAGACCTGCTTCTAGAATCTTCTTTCAGATACCCCAGCGTAGGTCATACTGCCCTTCTGAATTCCAACCCTGGTTCAGTACTCCCTCTGTGATTGGATTGTTGGCTCCAGCTGCTAGCCCTGCAGTGTCCTGCGGAAGATACCTGCCAAGTCTTTCCTTGTGGGACATGGAGTTTTTGAGAAATGAGGTTATTATTTGTGGTAAGATGAAGTATTTGGATTTCCACTGTATTTTTCTTCTTTTGTTCTCTCTTCACTCCTTATTACAATGGAGATATTCCATAAGAGCTGACAGTCTACATGGTCTTCTTGGAAATTTCTTCTTCATGGTTTAAAGAAAACCCATCCTCCTCCACATCTTTCATGGCTTGGAGCTGAGAGAAACCTGTACAGCTGGATTAGTACTGCTGATGACTTTTTCTCTAAACTATTTTCTCTGAGCGTTGGGCCAAGAATCACTGTCTTGGAGAACTTAGCTCCTTTGGAACTCACGACATTAGCAACTGATAATGTTGCTCCCTTTGGTGTGCCCCCAGTGGAAGCCATTTTATCCGTACAGATAACAAGCAGAGGCAGCCCGCTGGCTTGTTTACATACTTAGCTAATAGAAGTGCTGTGTAGCTCGCCTTCTGTGCCTGAGGCTCTGCAAGAGGAAGATATCTCTGGGGCTCATAGAAGAAATGTCAGAGCGCACTGTTCAGCCAGATATTATATTTGCAATTACCCCCTCCAGGGCTTATGGATGTAGTAAAAATGAAATCAATTTTCTTTGCTTTGCACAAGCTCTGACTTTATTATTTTGCAGACTGAAATTTAGGAATTCTGTAAGACAGCCATTGCAGTTGGCTTCATTGTTTTTACCACCCAACATTATTCATTTTTTAGTTACTTAACAAATATCTTTTTAATGCTTACTATGTAGTAGACTCCCTGGGTGGTATAAACTAATGCACTCATATACTAACCAAAATCTTACAGTTTTGAGTTCGCTCAGAGGCACTTTGGAAAAAAGCCTTGGTGATCTACTTCCAGAAAATCAGCATTAAGAATTCTATGGTAGATAGTTCTATTCACATGCATGGGCTTGGCATGAGTCAGAAGTGGCCTGAGAACAACTGGTATGTACCAGTACTATGTATGTGCTGGGGATTTAGCAGAAAACAAGACAAAGTTCCAGCCCTCATGGAATTTATAGCTTACATCAATCAATCAAACAAACAAGAGAACACACATATACATATAATATCATTTCTGGTCATGATGTTTTATTTTATTTTATTTTTTTAAAGTAGAGCAGGGCACGGGACCAGGAAGTGACAGTGGTGGCGTAAAGTAAAAGGGGATGATGGTAGTTTAAATTAGGAAGTCAGTGATATCTTCTTAGAGGCTGAGATGAAAAGGCTCGCCCTGCAAAGATCTGGGAGAAGCACTTTCCAGGCAAAGGAGCTAGCAAGGGTAAAGGCCCTGAGGCCGGAGCAAGCTTACGGAGATGAGGAACAGCAAGAGGCTAGTAAGGCTGGAGGGAGGAAAGAGGCACATGACAAGAGCTGATGCTGGAGAGAATGGCCATGCACCAAACACACAGGACCTCTCAGGCCATGAAAACAAGTACGAATTTATTTCAAATGTGAGTCGAGTTTGCTGGGGACTTATAAACAAGGAAGTAATGTGACTTTAAATCTAGGCTTAAACTAATCACTCTGCCATTTCACGGAGCATAGTCTAAGGGACTAGGCTAAGTTTGGAAGCTGAAATACCAGCTACAAAATTCTGACTTGCTGTACTTTCTGGAAGATTTCCATTCTATTTTCACTTCTGTTTCCGTATTTTTAATTCCTAAGACTCTTTTGATTCCCTGAATATTCCAATTTCATAGCATTCTCTTCTTGTTTCTTACATGCATGTCCTTCTTTCTGAGAATATTATTGTTACTTTTTGAAGTTCTCTTTTCTCTCAATTGTCTCTATTGCTAAAAGGTGTGTTTTACTTTATTTATTTATTATGACATTTTAGGCACTATGGCTTAGTGTTTAAAAGCATATACTCAAGATAGAGCACCTGGATTCAAATAACAACTCTCTCCCCTTACTAGCTGTGTGACCTCAGGTAAATTACTTAATCTTTTTTCTGTGCATAGGTTTCTTAATCTTTTCAGTGGGGGTAATATTAGTGCCTATCTCAAATAGTGCTTGTGAGGATTAAGTTAGAGCAGGATGTAGCTCACAGTAAGCCCTTAATGAGGCTGCTGTTATATGCTGTCAAATCTATTCCTATTCAGTAGTGACCCTATAGCTCAGAGCAGAACTGCCCCCGGCAAGTGACCAGGACTTTTCTCCTTCAGAGCCGCTGATGAGTTAGAATTATCAACCTTTAGGTTAGCAGCTGAATACTAATTTTTGTGCCACCAGGGCTCCCTCCAAAAGGATTTTTTCTTTCTTTCTTTTTTTTATGGTGAGGGAATCTGTTATGTTAGATATGTTCCTCAGCTGTCTGGCTACTCTCTGTTCATACTTGAGAATGGGTCACCAATAGACTGTCTGAGAGCTCTGTGCACATGGGTAAAGCTAGTCTATTGTGGGCATGCTTGTAGGAATCCTTGTTGAGCTGTACATCCTTTGGGAACAAAACATGTCCTCTCTTCAGATCTTTTCTTTTGGGCTGGTCAGATTTTCAGAGAAGGATCTCTCAGTCTCCTGCCTGGAGTACAGAGACTGGACTGCACATCATCTGGTGGAAAAGCTTGAGGTTCTCAATACCCAGGTTATAAACTTTTATGTCATCCCCCTGTTTTCAAATGGTGCCCCTTCCATCAACTGTGCTTTGTGCTCCAAACTAGTCTCTCTCTTTAATCACCTTAAAGAGTAGCCTTCCCATCTTCTCTTGGGTGTGCTGGAGTCAAATATTTCAGAATTTCTTTCCAAGCCCCTGTATTTAGCATCATCTTTGTCCTCACTTCCAAAGCTGTCAGGTCGTACTAATTCCTGGGCTTTTGGTACGAACATGGCTATTTCTCAGCTTTCCTCACTGATTTTTGAGATTTAGTTTTTTTTGGATATCTAAGTCCATCTGAAGGAGCCCTGGTGGTGCAGTGGTTAAAGCATTTGGCTGCTAACCAAAAGGTCAGTGGTTCAAACTCACCAGCTGCTCTACTAGAGAAAGATAAGGCAGTCTGCTTCTGTAAAGATTTATAGCCTTGGAAACCCCATGGGGTAGTTCTACATTGTCTTATAGGGTCACTATGATCAGAACTGACTTAATGGCAGTGGATTTCTTTTTGTTTTATTTATTTATTTATTTTTGGGAGTCCATCTGCTTTCCAGCTTCCAGATTTTATTGCCAGTTTTCCTTTCCTGTTTAATTTTTCTTTGTGAAGAAATCCTTCTACAATTGTTTCATAGGGATTTAGGGAGGAGCAGAGACACATGTGAGCATCTAATAAGTCATTTGTCACTGAAGGTTCAGTCCCTCATTTTAAAGATGTGAAGTGTGAGGCCTAGGAAGTTGCATGGCTGGTTGAAGACAAGATGGAGATGAGATTTGGTCCTCTAATTTGTGGTCAGATACTCTTCCCACTACTTTATTCTGACTCTGAATGGTCTCAGACTTGATAAACTTGAGCAGATTTGCTTCATCATCTCAATGGCCAAGTGCTGGCTGTTCCTCTGCCTGCTCCCAGACAGCTCTTGGAAATGTGATTCTTCATCTTCAACATCTTCTTACCAAAGAAGCAGACATTAATACTTTGGAGAGGAATTCAATTTTCTTACTTACCCTTAACTAGGTAAAAGAGTAAAGATGTCACTTTGAAGACTAAGGTGCCCCTGACCCAACTCATGATATTTTCAATCACTTCATGTGCATGTGAAAGCTTGACAGTGAAGAAGGAGTCCTGAAAAAGAATTAATGCATCTGAATTGTGGTGTTGGAGAAGAATACTGAAAATACCATGGACTGCTAGAAGAATGAACAAATCTGTCTTAGAAGAAGTACAGCTGGAATGCTCCTTAAAAGAGAGAATGACCAGGCTTCGTCTTGCATACTTTGGTCATGTGGTCAGAAGGGAACATTTCCCTGGAGAAGGATATCATGTTTGGTAAAATAGAGGGTCAGCAAAAAAGGGGAAGACCCTCAATGAGATGGATTGACACAGTGGCTGTGACCATGGGCTCAAGCACAGCAAAGATTGTGAGGATGGTACAGGACTGGACAGGGTTTTGTTCTGTTGTACACAGGGTTGCTATGAGTTGGAGCCAACTCAGTGGCACTTAACAGCAACAACAACAATAACAGGCTAATAACTGAGGGAGTCCCACATTCTAATAAATTATTGTGTTGTTGTTATGTGCTGTTAAGTCGACCCAACTCATAGCGACCCCTCCTTGGGTTTCCGAGGCAATATCCCTATGGAAGTAGATTGCCCCATCTTCCTTCCGAGGAGTGGCTGGTGGGTTTGAACTGCCAGCCTTTTGGTTAGCATCAAGTGCCTTAGGCACTATGCCACCAGAGCTCTCAAACTAATAAATTAGTTTTCATAAAACCAGTTGCTGTGGAGTTGACTTGGACTCAAGTAGGCCCCATGTATGTCAAAGTCGATTTTTCAGAAGTTGATTACCAGGTCTTTCTTCCAAGGGACCTCTGGGTAGACTCAAACCTCCAACCTTTTGGTTAGCAGCCATGCACATTAACCATTTGCCTCACCCAGGGACTCCTACTTTTCACAAGGAGAGTGAAATTTGCCTATTTTTTGAATAGCAAAATTTTTTCCTCATAGGTTATAAGTCTATGTATAGAAGACAAAGCAATGAGATTAAATATCGGGAATGGGTTGGGGAAAGTAATATCAATGAAAACTCAACCAGGCCCTGGATCTTACAAAGCCAGTTAAGAAGAGAAGATGAATGTGACAGCAGGAACATCCTGGGTCAAGTGAGAGGAAGAAATTATTTGAAAGATTTATCCACTGAAACCTTTCTAATATTTGGTCATGGATATCCTAATATGCAGCAGAAGATTTTACAACAACAGGTGTCAGAAGTCTTCAGAACACTACTTTAGTCTTGGCAGCCCAAGACTACCTGGGGCATGACCTGGGCCACAGTCACTCCTGGAACATAATAAACTATAAGAAACCAACTTTCCAATGGATGTGGGCCTCCATTTCAGCAATTGTTAAATGACTCCTCACACCCAGGTTTTACCCTCGATTCCCAATCTCTGGGTGGATGTTTCCAATTTGAAGAGCATCTCTACAGAACTTAATCAGACCACATTAGAGATGGAAGGAATTTGAGCAATTACTTAATCTAAACTTTCTGTTTCATAGAAAAGAGAATTTGGCTCAAGGCTTTTACTTAAGATTTCATAACTAACTGGTAGTAGGTTTTTAGAAAAAATTCATTCCCTTTCAGACAGGGTGGCAATGGAAGTTGAAAGCTATTAATTCATGCATTCCTTCTAGAAATTTTTATTATAAACCTATATGTGATGCAGTAAGGAGCCCTGGGGTGCAGTGGTTAAGTACTTGACTGCTAACTGAAAAGTCACAGGTACAAACGCACCAGACGCTCCATGGGAAAAAGATATGGCAATCTGCTTCTGTCAACATTTACAGCCTTGGAAACACTATGGGGCAGTTCTACTCTGTCCTATAGGGTCATTATGAGTAGGAATTGACTTGATGGCAACGGGTTTGATTTTGAGTTTATGTGTCACTACTACTTGTCTGTTAGGAGATCTTGTAACATAGTGCTTAAGGCCCTTGACTGCTAACCAGAAGGCTGGCGGTTCAAACACACCAGTCCCTCCTCAGAAGGAAGGTTGGGCAATCTACTTCCGTAGTGATACTGCCTCGGAAACCCAAGGAGGGATCGCTATGAGTCGGATCCAACTCCACAGCAGTGGGTTTGGTTTGGTTTTGGTTTAGGCTGTTTAAGGAAGAGCTCCTATCCCTTACCTCTAATTACTAGGAAGAGCAAAAATCATTGATTAGGGGAAAATGGTTTTATGTGAAATTTTATACTCAGCATTGTAATTTGTTCTGAAATTGACATCACATTCTAAATAAGGGACTTGATAATTCTTGTAAGGACCTCTGGTGCTGCAGTGATTAAAATGCTCAGCTGCTAACAAAGATTGGAGAAAAACAGAGTATGTTTCCATAAAGATTACAGCCTTGGAAACCCTTTTAGGCAGTTCTACTCTGTCTTACAGAGTTATTATGAGTCAGAATCAACCTCATGGCAATGGGTTTTCATTGGTATTCTTGATCAAATGTAACTCTAGTATGAAAATTAAGTGCTTTTCAATAACACTTCTAGGAAGGAATTTTCATTAAAGGGATAATTTGCATTCTGGATCACTGCTGAGTTCAAAGCTTGAGAACTTTTGTTGTTGTTGTTGTTAGTTGCCATTTAGTAGGCTCCAACTCATTGGAGCAGAACTAAGTGTTGCCTGGTCCTGCACCATCTTCATGGTCACTGGCAAGTTGGAGTCCATTGTTGAGGCTATTGTATCAATCCACATTTTAAGTGTCTTACAACCTAAGAGGTTCGTCTTCCAGCTCTATATTAAACAAAATTCTATTGTGAACAATAAGATTTTCTTTGGCTGATTTTCAGAAGTAGATTGTCAGGTCTTTCTTTCTAGTCTGTCTAAATCTAGAAGCTCTGCTGAAACCTGTCCACCATGGGGTCACCATGAGTCAGAATCGACTCATTGCCAACTTGTTTGATTTTTGAGAAGTTTAGGTTATGAAAATTCCTTCCTGACTGGTAATGCAGGGTTTCAGAGCTGGAAGGGAGCTTCAGGGTCATCTGATTCAACTCTCTCATTTTACAGTTAAGAGAAGACTGATCTAGGGAGGTTAACCACTTTAGCAAAGGTCATAAAATAGTTGAGATTTGGGATACGTATAGGATCTTGCATCTTTCATTGTACTTTGTTCTTTCTTCTACTGCAAGGAAGTAAAATACATTATAGGGGACTCTGAGGGACACATTATTAGCTTTGGGGAGAGTGAGTTAATTACTCAGCTTTCCAGAAGTCTTTTTTCCCAAAAGTAGCATCTTTTTCTTTCTCCCTGCCAATGACTAGAGCCTCCTGGGCAGATTCTAGGTCAGGCAGGTGGGGAGGGGACTGGATACTAAGGGGTCAAGAGGCAATGAAGATCAGCTCCTCATTCACAGAAGGGGAACTGAAACCAGAGAAGTTAAGCAACCTTCTTTACCCTCCTTTTAATGAAAGAACAAGTCCTGGTGGCCCAGTGGTTAAAGCACTCATCTGCTAACTGAAAGGTTGGTAGCTTGAATCCACCAGCTGCTCCATGGGAGAAAGATGTGGCAGTCTACTTCAATAAAGATTTACAGTCTTGGAAACCCAATGGGTTTTAATGAAAAAGGCAAATATGCTTTAGGAATCCATGTCAGAGCTTAGTTCTTTTGCAGCTGATTTTGAATCTTACATTTAATCATGATCTCTGAGCAATAGGCCTTATTGTCATGAGGCTCATACTGATTGAGAAAGCAGAAAATGGAGCAGTAGCATGGTGTGATTAGGTAGTCCCATGCACTGGCAGGAAATGAGATTGCCATCACCACCTGTGGCTCTCTTGTTCCTCTCTCTGCATGATTCCTTTAGAAATACGCTTGCAATGCCTTCCCACTTGGAGTAATTTAGCAGGACTTCATTTAAATTGTGCTTATTTGCATTAACTCTCTGATGAATTGTATTTCTAACTGAACTGGAACAAAGCCTGTGGTTATTTAGGAGCTCTAGGCACTTGACTGCTAACCAGAAGGCTGGCAGTGCAAACCCACCAGCCACTCTTCGGAAGGAAAATCGGGCAATCTACTTCCATAGTGATACTGCCTCCGAAACCCCAGGAGGGGTTGTTATGGGTTGGGTCCAACTTGAGGGCACATAACAACAACATGCAGTCTCCATTCCTTGAGGGCCTGATCCCATCCTCAACCCTGAGTTATCTGAGCAGAAGGAGCAGAGGGAGAAGGGACTAGCAGGAGCCAGCCATGAGTTACACGAAATAACAGAACATATTCCTGTGACACAGTAAGTAGTCAATGCTTGTTAGCACCTAGTATTGTTGCAGTACTATTATGAAGCAGAATAAACAAAACAAAACAAAAAAAACCTGTTGATGTGGAATTGATTCTGTCTCATGGCAACCCCATGTGTTACAAAGTAGGACTCAGCTCCATAGAATTTTCTTGGAAGCAGCTTGCCAGACCTTTCTTCCTTGGAACCACTTGTTTGAACTACTAACCTTTAGTTAGTAGCAAAGTGCAAACCATTTGCCTTCCCCAGGGGCCCTATGAAGCAGAATATGGTGTATCTTTTGTTTCAAAGGTATAATGCCTTATAAGCTACTAAATAACCTAACAAGTTAATTTTTGGTTTGTACTTTTGTTTGAAAATCTGAATGTCACCTGTTAATTCCAAACAGATATTTGATCATTTGTCAGAATGTTGTAGGAGTACATCTGTTTGGAATTGACATTGGTGAGTCTAAAATTGAAAAGTCATGCATCTCAATATGATGATTACCAGCCAGCGATCAGTAAGACAGACTTCTTGCTGTAGATGGAGGTACAATTAGGTGTCCATCTGGGCTTACACTTTTCCCAGCACATTCGGTTGGGCTCTGCTGTCCAGGAAAAGGATGGTTCACACTTATACCCCAGGGTGTAAGTTGAGCAACCTTCTTTTGGGAGATATCATTTAGGGAGATAATTTGGTTCTGCAATATCACTGGATTCGGAGTAGGTCTCTCATTGAGTCAAGAGCCTAAGTGAGGATAAAACTTTGCAGAAAAATTGGTGCAGAAGGGCACAGGGGAAGTGATGTTCTCTCTGCACCTGGCCTGTGAGCCTTCAGTGAGGCTTCAACCAGCTGGAATAAATTAATGAGCCTGATTCCTTGCCAATAGCCAGGGCAAGAGTGTTCCACCCTTGTTTCTTACAGGGACCTGGCATGGAAAATTCTTATCCAGGTGCAGAAGATAGTTTTAGACAGTTGCAAAAATATGTTACTGAAATTTAAGTAATCACAGAGGAGGCTAAACCCTTCTGGGATCACCAATATGGATGACTCAGGCCACTCAAGGTCCTTAGACCCCTCTCTCAGTGATTTCACACTTGTCTTCACAGTTCCAGGAATTCTCATGCTCTCTGGTAAGGCTTTCATCACTGTGGCCTCTTCTGGCAGGAAAGACCTGTTTAAATTTCTCTAATGAAGAGGGTTCATGAACATCTGTTAGTACTAGGCTCAGAAATCCTGCTTTAAGCATGAGTTTGTTTCTTCCTTAATGAAGCCCCTTACCCAGATATAATAGTAGTGAGGAAGTGTTCCTCCCTATCTAAAAACAACAACAACAAAACTTGACTTTTCCCAAGAGAATCTATTTTCTTTTTATAATACTAACAAAAACTGAATAATGCATAAGCATTCATAACCTGTGATCATTTCCCTGCCTATAAGGAAAATTCTAGAAGTTCTAGCATTGTTGATTTGGCACTTTTCCCTTAACTAAGTTCTCCTCCCCACCTTCCCCCCCCCCCTCCCCGCACAATCCCTCCATAGCCATTTTTATTATTATGAAGATCAGGCAATTAGAGAAGAGAAGTGCTAGGTAGAGAATTTATACTGCCCATGAAAGAAAAATAAATCCAGGAATGAGGGGGAGTGCTAGTAGAGCCTGATAGGGTAGGTTTCAGTTTGGGAGTTTAGGAGAAGAAAGAGGAAGTTTCACTTCTGTCTACACGAAGGGTATAAAAAATGGAAGAGTTGAGGAGAAAGGATGTTTGCCTGCATTAGGATGGTGTTTCTTTAAGCAGTGGAACAGAATTTCCATCTCAGTGTTTTTAGCCACTAGTTGCTTGTCTGGATATTTTCTTGTGATTAACTACCAAAGCAAAACCCATGGCTGTCCATTCAATTCTGACTCATGATGCTATGAAACAGAGAACTGATCCATAGAGTTAGAAGTCCATAAATCTTTGCAGAAGCAGACTGCCACATCTTTTTCCCACAGACCTGCTGGTGGGTTTGAACTGTCAATCTCTTGATTAGCAGCTGAGTACTTAAACTCTGTGTCATCTGGTTTCCTTTTTCTTTGTTTCCAAACCGAAAGCAATTCCATTGCCATTGAGTCAATTCCAACTTACAGCAACCCTCTAGGACAGAGTAGATCTGTCCCATAGGGTTTCCAAAGCTGTGATCTTTAAGGAAGCAGACTGCCATATCTTATTCCTTGAGTTCTGAATTGCCAATCTTTCCATTCGCAGCTGAGTGCTTTAACCAGTGTGCCATCAGGGCTCCTTTTTCTTTGATTAGGGAACATTAGTTAGGGTTTGGGCTATGGAAACAATTATATTCATGTTCTTCAAAAGAAGAAAAGCAGAGTGAAACTATCTTTGTACCATATGCAGACACTCTGACCTAAGAGAGAAGAAACTCTTCCAACAGACAATCAGAAGTGGCCAGTGCCAGTGTATGCTAACTTTATCTCATTCCTCAAACCTCTCTTCTTTGGAAGTTGGGTATATTGCCTATTTCAGTTGCTCCTCACTGCTGCAGTAATATCATCCTGAATTGCTGCTGACAACTTTGCTGAGTGTGCAGAGGTGCAATCCCTTGTCAATAACCACCCATGTTACTGCCACTTTTGCCCCTTCTCGCTTTCTCCTGAAGGTGCTCCAAAGATGGGCAACACTCTAATCTTCACTCAACCAATAAATCTGGTTGTCTTCTAGCAGCCTCCTCAACCACTGTCAGAACAGCCTTATTCACATATAAAGGCAAACAATCTGCTTTTCATGAACTGAACTATCTTCTAAGGAGAGTTGCTCCTACAGACTGGAAGGCTCTCAGTTCTACTGATTACCTCTATGGATTTCTGTCTATAAGTTTCAGAATCGGAACTATAAGAGAGAGGAGGCGTTCTGCATAACAGAAAGGGAAGAACTTATAGCCCCTAAGGCATGTTCAGAAAAGGGAAGAAAAGAGCATATGAAATGGTGGAGGGATATGTATTGTCTCATGTGACCCCAAGTCTTTAGCAAATTCTACTAAACTCAAACAATTGTTGGTATGGCTGGGAACTACTCAGGGTAGTAGTGACTTCTGAGTCTAAGTTGACACAGGACAGAGATGACAGACATGGACTCAGGAGCTATTGGCAGAGGGCATGAAGAGAATGTTAAAATCAGTAAACCATCTGTCATGGAGTTGATTCCAACCCATGGAAACCCATGTGTATCAGAGTAGAACTGTGCTCCATAGAGTTTTTTTTTTTTTTTTTTAAAGTAAATGACTAGACCTTCTTCTGAGGTACCTCTGGGTGGACTCCAACCCCCAACCTTTGGTTCACAGCTGAGTGTGCTAACCATTTGTCCTACCTAATAGATTATTTAACACTTAGGAATTTGCAAATATTATAGCAGGGCTTGGATATCAAGTCTGTAGAACTGAAGTTTTGAAATAAGTTTATCTGGATATCTGGGACATCTGATATCAGATTTACATAAAAAAGATGATCAGTATACAAGTAATCCTGAAAGACATGATGCATTGGCATAAATGCATACTAACATGTAAAGAATTGATGTCAGAGATTTTTCAAAAGTACAGTGAAATTCAAAACAGGGAAAAAGAGAGAGAGAGAGAGATTTTAGTATGGAAAGACATAGTGTACAAGCATACCTGCAACTGGACTAATAAAATATGCAACAATTATGAGAGGAAAGTATATGCATCAAATAATTAATAGGGATTAATTTTTCTGTATTGCTGTATAAATTGTGAACTTAAGAAAAACATTTTAAAGTTTTTCAATTTCTGTTCCCAGAATAAATGCCATAAAATAATATACGTTCTCCTATAATTTTTTTAAATAACTTAAATAAATAAATCAAGTATGAGAACTTGATATTTTGTCATTATAGTATGCACATTCTGAAGTTAATTTTTTTGTTGTGTGTTACAGTTGTTTCTTAATTTTTATTTTTCATATTATAAAAGCAAAAGAATAAGCATATTTTAATTGTAAAAATGTTTTTATTTTTCTCTTTGCCTTCACTCAATTGCCTCAAAAAACGATTGTTTGGTTAAATGATCTGATAGTTTCTAGTCTTGACATTATCAATGTCCACTCCCTAAGATAACAAGTTATCATCAAGGCAACTCCAACTCTTGGTAGTCCCACATATGTCAGAGGAGAACTGTGCTCCAAAGGGTTTGCAATGGATGATTTTTCAGAAGTAGATCACTAGGCTTTTCTTCCAAAGAGCCACTGGTAGATTTGAATCTCCAAACTTTTGGTTAGCAGTAGAGTGTGTTAACCATTTATACCACCCAGGGACTACACTCCCTAAGATAATACCCTGTAAATATCAATTAGTATGACTGATGAAATGGAACACATAAAAATTGATGTCCTAGGCAGTAATGAGTTGAAATGAACTGGTATTGGCCATTTTGAATTTGACCATCACATGGTCTACTATCTGGGAATGACATAGTTAAGAGGAATGGCATCACATTCATCATCAAAAAGAACATTTCAAGATCTAGGCTGAAGTACAATCTTGTCACTGATAGTATTATATCCTTATGCCTACAAGGAAGACTAGTTAATACTACTATTATTCAAATTTATGTACCAAATATTAAAGCCAAAGATGAAGAAATTGAACAATTTTATGAACTTCTGCAGTCTGAAATTGACCAAAATACAGTCAAAGATGTATTGATAATTACTGTTGATTGGAATGTGGGAGTTGGAAACAAAAAACATCGGTAATTGGAAAATATGGCCTTGGTGATAAAATGGCACAAGAGACTACATGGTAGACTGTTGCAGGACTAATTACTTTTTCATTGCAAATACCTTTTTTCAACAACAAAAATGGCAACTATACACATGGATCTCACCAGGTGGAATACACAGGAATCAGACTATATCTGTGGAAATAGATGATAGAGAAGCACAATATCATCAGTAAGAACAATGCCAGGAGGTAACGATCAATTGCTCATATGAAAGTTCAAGATGAAGCCAAAGAAAATTAAAACAAGTCCACAAGAGCCAAAAATCCAAGCTTGATTATATCCCATCTGAATTTAGACACCATCTGAAGAATAAATTTGATTCATTGAACACCAGTGAGTGAATACCACACCCATTGTGGGATGACATCAAGAACATCATACATGAAGAAAGCAAAATGTCATTAAAAAGAGAGAAAAGGAAGAAAAGGCCAAAATAGATGTCACAAGAGACTCTGAACTTGCTGTTCAACAGAGAATAGTGAAAGTGAATGGAAGAAATGATGAAATAAAAGTGCTGAACAGAAGATTTAAAGGATGTCGTGAGAAGAAAAAGTCAATTGTTATAACGAAATGTGCAAAGACCTGGAGTTAGAAAACCAGAAAGGAAGAACACATATGGCACTTCTCAAGCTGAAAGATCTGAAAAAAATTCAAGTCTTTAGTTGCAATATTGCAAGATTCTATGGGCAAAATATTGAATGATGCAAGAAGCATCAAAAGAAGATGGAAAGAATACAGTCACTGTATCAAAAAGAATTGGTCGATAATCAACCATTTCAGGAGGTAAGATATGATCAAGAACCAATGGTATTGGAGGAAGAAATCCAAGCTGCACTGAAGGAACTGGCAAAAATTAAGGCTCCAGGAATTTATGGAATACTCACTAAAATATTTCAACAACAGATGAAGCACTGGAGGTTCCCAGTCATTTAAGTCAAGAAATTTGGAAGACAGCTACCTTTCACAAAAGGATGACTTAACAGAATGTGGAAATTATCTAACTATATCATTAATCTCACACACAAGTAAAATGTTGCTGAAAATAATTCAAAAATGGTTGCAGCAATACATTGACAGGGAGCTGCCAGAAACTCAAGCCTGATTCAGAAGAGTGTGTGGAACAATGGGTATCATTACTGATGTCAGATGGATCTTGGATGAAAGCAAAGAATACCACAAAGTTGTTTATCTGTACATTATTGGCTATGCAGAGGCATTTGACTATGTAGATCATAATAAATTATGAATAACATTGCAAAGAAGGGAATTCCATTTAATTGTGTTCATGAAGAACATGTACATACACCAAGAAGCAGTTGTTTGAACAGAACCAGAGGAAACAGAATAGTTTAAAATCAGGAAAGTTGTACATCAGGGTTGTATCCTTTCACTATACTTATTCAATCTGTATGCTGAGCAAATAATCCAAGAAGCTGGACTATTTGAAGAAGGACACACCATCCAGATTAGAGAAAAACTCACTGACAACCTATGATACGCAGATGACATAATCTTGCTTGCTGAAAGTGAAGATGATTTGAAATAGTTATTGATGGATTACACCTCAACATAAAGAAAACAAAAATCCTTACAATTGGACCAATAAATAATGTCACCATAAATGGAGAAAAGTTTGAAGTTGTCAGGGATTTCATTTTACTTGGATTCTCAATCAGCAGCCACGGAGTCAAACTTCTTGCAAAAAAACTCTTTGAAGCATTGAAGAGAAAAGATGTTACTTTGAAGACAAAGGTGCACCTGATTCAAGCCATGATATTTTCAATCTCTTCATATGCATGTGACAGCTGGAAAAGGAATAAGGAAGACTGAAGAAAAATTGATACATTTGAATTGTGGTGTTGGCAAAGAATACTGAAAATACCATGGATTGCCAGAAGAATGAACAAATCTGTCTTGGAAGAAGTATAATTAGAATGCTCCTTAGAAGTGAGAATGACCAGACTTGGTGTCATATACTTTGGTTGTGTTGTCAGAAGGGACCAGTACCTGAAGAAGGATATTATGCTTGGTAAAGTGGTGAAAAAAAAAACAAAAACAAAAACAAAAATGAAAAACAAACTCACTGCTGTTGAGTCAGATCCGACTCATAGCGACCCCTCCTTGGGTTTCCGAGGCAGTATCTCTATGGAAGTAGATTGCCCAACCTTCCTCCTGAGGAGTGGCTGGTGGGTTTGAACCACCAGCCTTCTGGTTAGCAGTCAAATGTCTTAGGCACTATGCTACCAGAGCTCCTTGTTAAAGTGGAGGGTCAGCAAAAAAAGGGGAAGATCCTCAACAAGGTGGATTGATAGTGTGGATGCCATGATGGGCCAAGTATAGCAAAGATTGTGAGGATGGCACATGACCAGGCAGTGTCTCATTCTGTTGTACATGGAGTCGCTATGAGTCGGAGCCAACTCCATTGCACTTAACAACAACAATAATGATTAAAATGCAGTGATTCCAATTGCATTTTTAAAATTTGATATAGCTGTTCATATTTCTAATTTCCTTTAGCAAAAAGCCCCTTTGCCAATGAATAAATAAATATTTTCACTATGGAGATTGCAACTGGAGATGCAGGCTTTTCTGCCTACCGGGAAGAGTTCAGACATATTTGGTTAATTGATGAACAGACCTGACAGATGGCTATTTGCATTTGGGCTGGGGGATTTCCTGATTGGGGCTGTGTGTCTGTGTGTGGGATTCAATCTGTATATATTGCTGGGGTTCGGGCATTTCCGGTGAGCTGGTGGAATGGTCTGAAAGAAGCCTGCTGTTGGGAAGATGAAGGTTGTTTGCCCTTGAGTTGGCTCCGATTCATACTGACCTTATGTAAAATGGAATGAAAGTTGCCTGATCATGTGCCATCTTCACAATTGTTGCCCATTTGTTTGAGCCCATTGTTAGAACCACTATGTCAATTTATTTCACTGAGGGTCTCCCTCTTTTCTGCTGACCCTCTACTTTACAAAGCTTGAAGTCCTTATCCACTGATTGGTCTCACCTGATGAAGTATCCAAAGTAACTTAGACAAAGTCCCTCCATCCTTGTTTCTAAGAAGCATTCTGGCTGTACTTCCTCTAGGACAGATTTTTTTTTTTTTCATTATTCTGGCAGTCCATTTTATATTCAATATTCTTTACCAATACCATGGTTCAAATGCATCAATTATTCTGCCTTCATTTTTCATTGCCCAGTTTTTACATGTATATGAGGCAATAGAAAGTACCATGGCTTGGGGCAGGTGCAACTTAGTCATCAAAGTCATCTTTGCTTTTTTTTTTTTAACACTTCAAAGAAGTCTTTTGCAGTAGATTCACCCAATGTAATTCTTTGCTTAATTTCTTGGCTGCTGCTTCCATGAATGAAATCCTTTACAATTTCCATTTCTTTGCCATTTATTATGATGTTGTTTATCAGTCCAGTTGTGAGGATTTTTGCTTTCTTTATGCTAAAGTGTAATCCACAGTGAAGGCTGTAGTCTTTTACCTTCATAAATAAGTGCTCAAAGTCTTCTTTGCTTTCTGCAAGCAAAGTTGTGTCATCTGCCTATCACAGATAACTAATGAGTCTTCCTTCAATTATGATGCCATGTTCTTCTTCTTGTAGTTCAGGTTCTGGGATTATTTGTTTAGCATATAGATTGATTAAGTAAGATGAAATGATATAACTCTTGTGCACACTTTTATTTAATTTTAAACCACATGGTATTCCCTTTCTCTGTTTGGATGACAGCATCCATGTACAAATTTTGCATGAACATAATTAGGTGTTCTGGAATTCTTATTCTTTGCAATATTATCCATAATTTGTTATGATCCACACTATCAAATACCTTCTTATATTCAATAAGGAACAGGTAAACATCTTTCTGCTTTCTTCATGGATGATGTTCATGATGTCATCCCACAATTCCTCTGGTTTTCCATCATTGGTGTTCAGTGCATCAAATCTATTCTTTAGATGGTCTCTAAATTCAGGAGGGATGTAGTCAAGGTCATATTTTGGCTCTTGTGGACTTGTCTTAATTGTCTTCATCTTGAAATTGAACTTGCATATGAGAAGTTGATGATCTGTTCCACAATCAGCTCCTGGCCTAGTTTTGGCTAAAGATATCGAGCTTCTCCATCTCCTCTTGCCACAGATGTAGTCAATCTGATTCCTGTGTATTCAATCTGGCAAAGTCTATGTGTACAGCTGCTGTTTGTGTTGTTGAAAAAAGGTATTTGGAATGAATAAGTCATTGATCTTACAAAATTCTATCATGTGGTCTCCAGTGTTATTTCTGTCACCAAGGCCAAATTTTCTAACCACCAGTAATTCTTCTTTGTTTTCAACTTTTGCATTCCAGTCACCAGTGGTAATTAACACATCTTGCTTGCATATTTGGTCAATTTGGTAAAATCCATTTCCTCATCTTTGGCTTTGGTGGTTGATGTGTAAATTTGAATAATAGTCATATTAACTGGTCTTCCTTGTAGGTGTATGGATATTATCTTATTACTGACAGCATTGTACTTCAGGACTGATCTTGACACATGCTTTGTGATGAATGGCACACCATTCCTCTTTAATTTGTCATTCCCAGCATAGTAGATCATATCATTGTCTGATTCAAAATGGCCCAAACCAGTCCATTTCAGCTCATAATGCCTAGGATATCAATCTTTATGCGTTCTATTTCATTTTTGACAGCTTCCAATTTTCCTCTATTCATACTTCATACATTCCATGTTCTGATTATTAATTGATGTTTTCAGCTGTTTCTTCTCATCTTGAGTCATGCCATGTCAGCAGCTGGAGGTCCTGAAAGCTTTACTCTATCCATACCATTAAGGTCGGTTCTACTCTGAGGAGGCAGCTCTTTCCCAGTCACATTTTGAGTGCCTCCGATCTAAGGGACTGGTCTTCCTGCACTATATCAGACAGTGTTTCAGAGCTGTTCATAAAGTTGCCCAGTAATGTATCAGACAGTGTTTCTCTGCTATTCATAAGGTTTTCCCTGGCCAATTCTTTGAGAAGTGGATCACCCCTTCCTTCTTCCTAGTCTGTCTCAGTCTGTCAGCTGTGTTGAAACCTGTGCACCATGTGCGACCCTGCTGGCATTAGAGACACTGGTAGCACAGCCTCAAGCCTCATGGCAATACGCAAGCTACCACAGTATGACAAGCTGACAGACAAGTTTGTGTCCCTTAGCTTTTCTAAACCTCTCTGCCCTCCCCTTACCTGGATCATGCAGCTCTATCATCCCTGGCTTTTCCCCTCCCTCTTCCTTCCTCTTGGGTGTGGGGCCTGTCTCCCTCCCCTTATCTGGATCATGTGGTTTTGTCTCATCATGGGCTCTTGCCCTACTTCCCATGTCTGGGTGTGGGGCCTGTCTCTCTCCCCTTACCTGGATTCCCGCAGCTCTGCCTCATCCCTGGCTCTTCCCCTGCTTCCTGAGTCTGAGTGTGGGACCTGTCTGCCTCCCCTTACTTGGATTCCCATGGCACTGTGTCATCCCTGGCTCTTCCCGTGCTTCCTGCTTCCTGCATCTGGATGTGGGGCCTGTCTGCCTCCCCTTACCTGGATTCCCATGGCTCTGTATCATCCTTGGCTCTTCCCCTGCTTTCCATGTCATAGCCTCAAGCCTCACAGCAACACACAAACCACCACAGTATGACAAACTGATAGACAAGTTTATCTCTCTTAGCTGTTCCAAACCATTCAGCTCACTTCCAGCCTCCCCCAGCCACTCCAAACACTTGCCTCTCTGTGCACCCAGCTCACTTACATGGATATATCATGTCCTTGATATCATTTCACAACTCATCTAGTTTTTGGTAATTAGTGTTCAATGTTCTTCTTGAGATGTTCTTGAAATTCAGATGGAGTATACTCAGGGTTATCCATTGGCTCTCATGGACTTGTTTTAATTTTCTTTAGTTTCAACTTGAACTTACAAATGAGTAATTGATGGTCTTTTCTGTAGTCAGCTCCTGACCTTGTTCTGATGATTTTGAGCTTCTCCATTATCTCTTTTCACAGATGTAGACAATTAAATTCCTGTGTATTTCATCCAGTAAGGTCCATGTGCATGGTGTTGCTGTTAGGTGCTACTAAGTTGGCTTCAACTCATAGAAACCCCATGAACAACAGAATGAAAGCCTGCCTCCTCCTGCATCATCCTCACTATGATTGCTATACTTGAGCTCATCATTGGAGCCACTGTGCCAATCCATCTTGGTGAGAGTCTTCCTCTTTTTTTGCTGACCATCTGTGGGAAGTATGATGTCCTTCTCCAGGGACCAGTCCCTTCCGGTAACATGTCCAAAGTATGAGAGATGAAGTATCACCATCCTCATTTCTAAGGGGTGTTCTGGCTGTACTTCCTCCAAGAGAGATTTGTTCATTCTTCTAGCAGTCCATAGTACATCCCATATTCTTCACCAACACCACAATTCAAACACATCAATTCTTCTGCAGTCTTCCTTATTCATTGTCCAGCTTTTACATGCATATGAGGCTATTGAATAGACAGTGGCTTATGCCAGGCACACCTTAGTCTTCCAAGTGACATCTTTACTCTTAGACACTTCAAAGAGGTCTTTTGCTGAAAATTTGCCCCATGTAATCCATCATTTTTGGCTACTGTTTCCATTAGTGTTAACTATGGATCCAAGTAAAACAAAATCTTTGACAATTTCAATCTTTTCTCCATTTATCATGGTGTTGCTTTTTGGTCCAGTTTTGAGGATTTTTGTTTTGTTTCTGTTGATTTCATCAATAAGTGTTTTAAGTCTTCATATTCAGCAAGCAAAGTTGTGTCATCTGCATATCATAAGTTGTTAATGAGTTTTCATCCAATCTGATGCCATGTTCTTCTTCATAAAGTTCAGCTTTTCAGATTATTTGCTCAGTATACAGATTGAATAAGTATGGTGAAAAGATACAGCCCTGATGCACACCCTTCTTGATTTTAAACCATGCAGTATCCCCTTGTTCTGTTCCAACAACTGCCTCTTGGTCTTTGTACTGGTTCTTTAGGAGCAGAAATAAGTGCTCTGGAATTCCCACTCTGCACAATATTATTCATAATTTTTTATGATCCCACAAGTTGAATGCCTTTGCATAGTCAATAAAACACAGGTAAACATTTTTCAGATATTCTTTGCTTTCAGCCAAGATTCATTTGACATTAGCAATCATATCCCTCATTCTACATCCTCTTCTTCTTTTTTTTTGCTTTTTTTTTTTAATTAGGATTTGGGTGAAGAATTACAGAGTAAATTCACTTTTCATACAGCAGTTCACGTATA
>NW_006921652.1:6839164-6846325 GCF_000298275.1 Orycteropus afer afer
TCCAAGATTATCTTCTGTGTCTGTGTTAATTGGTTTCCCTTTTCTTTGTTGAAGAGGGTCTGTGCAATCCTTCTAGCTAGTCCGCCATCTTTCCCCGCCTCTCTCTACATCCTCTCTGAACCTGGTTTGAATTTCTGGTGGTTTCCCATTGATGTACTGCTGCAACCATTTTTTAATTATTTTCAGCAAAATCTTACTTGTGTATGATATTAATGCAGAGCTCTGGTAGCATAGTGCCTAAGACTCTTGACTGCTTACCAGAAGGCTGGCAGTTCAAACCCACCAGCCATTCCTCAGAAGGAAGGTTGGGCAATCTACTTCTGTAGTGATACTGCCTTGGAAACCCTAGGAGGGGTCCCTATGAGTCAGGTCTGACTCGACAGCAAATAACAACAATGATATTAATGATCTCAGGTGGTATCACTATGGAAGTAGACTGCCCAATCTTCCTTTGAAGGAGTGGTTAGTGTGTTGAACCACCAGCCTTCTGGTTATCAGTCAAATGATTTAGGCACTATGCCACCAAAGCTCCCATTAATGATATGGTTTGATAATTTCTGAATTCTGTTAAATCCCCTTCTGTGGAATGGGCATGAATATTGATCTCTACCAGTCAGTTGGCAAGGTAACTTTCCCAAATTTCCTGACATAAATGAGTGGGCATCTCCAGCACTGCATCTGTTCGTTGAAACATCTTAACAGGTATTCCATCAATTTCTAAAGAGTCACTATGAGTTGGAGTTACCTTGGCAGTGGGTTTGGTGTTTTTCCCTTGGATCCTTTTTTGTTTACAATCTTCGCATTCCAATCACCAGTAATTATCAATGCATTCTGATTGCATGTCTGACAAATTTCAGACTGCAAACATTAGTAAAAGTCTTCAATTTCTTCATGTTTGGCTTTAGTGGTTGGTGCATACATTTGAATAATAGTTGTATTAATTGGTCTTCCTTATAGGTATATATATATTATCCTGTCACTGACAGTGCCGTACTTAAGGCTAGATCTTGAGATGGTCTTTTTGACTATGGATGTGAAGCCATTCCTCTCCAGTTTGTCATTCTTAGCACAGTAGACCGTATGACTTTCTGATTCAAAATGGCCAATACCAGTCCATTTTAGCTCTCTAGTGTCTAGGATATCAATATTTATGTGTTCTGTTTCCTTTTTACAACTTCCAGTTTTCCTAGATTCATATTTCACACATTCTACATTCCAGTTTTTAATGGACTTTTGCACGTGTTTCTTCTCCTGCCAAACCAGCAAATTCAGAACACTTTATTACATCCATATCATTGGTTAACTGTACTCTGTGGAGACAGCTCTTCCAGTTACAATTTTACTGTCTTACAATCTTAGGGGCTCATCTTCCAGTATGATAATAGACAGTGTTCTTATCCATAAGGTTTTCATTGGCTAATTTCCAGAAGAAGATGAACAGTCCTTTTCAGTTGTTATAGTCTAGCACTTTTGGAACTTGTCCACCACAGGTGACCCTGCTCCTGGTTGAAATACTGGAGGCATAGCTTCCAGCATCATAGCAACACACAAGCCACCACAGTACAACAAACTGACAGATGGGTGGTGGAGGGAGGAAGAAGCCAAGAAGAACTTATTTGAACCATAAGAAGCAGAGATTCAGAAGACATCATTTTATTACTTAAATCTGCCTTTACCCTAGATGCCTGCATGAAGTTGAAATTGTCAATTATTTCATTCTACTTGGATCAACAATTAATGTCCATGAACACAGCAGTCAAAGATATATCACATTAGGCAAATCTGCTGCAAAAGATCTCTTTAAAGTTCTGAAAAGCAATTTCATTTTGATGACTAAGTCTGACCCAATCATCTCATATACATTTGAAGCTAGACAATGAAAAAAGAGGACAGAAGAACAATCGATAAATTTGCATTATGGTGTTGACAAAGTATATTGAATATAAGGAGGACTGCCAGAAGAATGAGCAAGTCAGTCTTAGAAGATATACAACCAGAATGCTCCAAAGTTTATGAAGAATGAAGCACTGTACAAGATCAGGCAAAATTTTGTTCTACCATAAGTAAGTGTCAACCTGACAGCAACTAACATCAATGATGACTAATGATGTTGAACATTTTTTCATGTGTTTATTTGCTACTGGTACATCTTCCTTGGAGAAATGTCCATTCAAGTTCTTAGCCTGTATTTTATTGGATTGTCTGTCTTTTGGCTATGCATTTTAGGAGTTCTTTATATATTCAGGGCATTAAACCCTTATCAGATATATGTTTTGTAAATATTTTCCCCTTTTTATAGATTTTCTCTTCATTTTGTTGATAAATTCCATTGATACACAAAAGTTTTTAATTTTGATGAAGTACAATTTCTCTATTCTGTGTCACTCATGCTTTTGTTATCATAGCTAAGAGTTCATTGCCAGAATTAAGGTATTTAAGTTTTACACCTGTGTTTTCTTCTCAGGGTTTATGATTTCAGTTTTTATATTTAGGTCATTGGTCCATTTTGAGTTAATTTTTATGTATTGTATGTGGTGGGTCCAACTTCACTGTTTTGCATAGGGAGATCCAGTTGTCCCCACCATTTGCTGAAAATATTTTTCTTTTCCCCACTAAATGAACTTGGCAATTTTGTGGAAAATCAATTAGCCATAAGTGTATAGGTCAAACTTGGTATTTCAGACTGCCTTTTAAAGGGATGCATGTAAAATTTGCCTATTTGATATCTGTGCTTGGAGGCTTCATGGACATTTCAAGCATAACACGACCAGAATGGAAGATGGATTTCTCTCATCCCTGAAAATCTATTTCTCCTCTTATTCTTCACCATCTGATTGAATGGCATTACTGAACACTATTGCCCAATGTAAGAAAGAGCCCACCATTCTGCTTTCTTTCTCTTCATCATCTTCCTCTTTCAATCCAACAGCACGGCTTGTGTCTCCTATTTCCAAATTTGATCTAGAATCTGTGTAATCTAGAATATGCCACCCCTGTCGTCTAAGCCACCATGATCTCTCCCTTAAGCTGCTGCCAAAACAAACAAACAAACAAACAAAAACAAAACTCACTGCTATTTTTGTTTGTTTGTTTGTTTTGGTTTTTTAGACTTTGATTTCTTCCAGATCCAGATTTGTGATCTTTGGGACACACAAATCAGGTAATGCCACTCTCTGCTTAAACATCTCCATGGCTATACAATGCACTTTAAAATACACTTCAAACTCCTAATTATGATCTAACAAATTCTGAATGGTCTGGCCTTTGCCTGTATCTCCAAACTGATCTCAATCTGCTCTTCCTCTAGCCTACAGTGTTCTAGCATCACTGACTGTC
Source organism: Orycteropus afer afer (assembly GCF_000298275.1). NCBI lineage: Eukaryota > Metazoa > Chordata > Mammalia > Tubulidentata > Orycteropodidae > Orycteropus > Orycteropus afer. The sequence goes on from NW_006921652.1 coordinate 6,842,501, forward strand.
CCCCCTCTCTTCTTGGAATATGCCAAATGATCTTCTAGGGACATTGAGAATTCCTTTTTCCTTGCCAGTATCATTTTCTGATCCACCAAGAAATGGTCATGAGCTTCCTTGCTAATGTCACCTGTTGAATGGTCACTCTTCAGAGAAGCATTTCCTGACTATCTTAAGTAAGTCAGTTTCCCTCCTCCCTTATCACTACCCTCTCAGATCACCCTGTTGTGCCACATAATTGATAAGCACCACAGCAGTGGGAATCCATATTCATTCTGCCCATTATTATCTATCTATCATGTAGTACAGTTCTTTGAACCTGTTGTTGCTGTTGTTAGGTGCCGTCAAATCAGCTCTGTTTCATAGCAACCCCATGTACAACAGAATAAAGTACTGACCAGTCCTGCACCAGCCTCACAATCCCTGCTATACCTGAGCTTAGTAAGTGTTAAATAATGATCTCAAGGTCTTTGTCTTTTGTTTCTTGTTTTGAATAACTCTTCCTCAATATTTTCACATGGCTTACTCCTTCACACATGGGTTTTTCTCACCAGTCATCTCCTCAGAGAATCCTTAACTCATTGCACTATAGTCTCATCTATCATTTTCTTTTCCTTTAGTTAACCCTTCACTATCTTTCTTCTTATCACCTAATACCATGTGAATTATATTATGTACTTACTTGTTTATTGTCAGTCTTTCCCTAAAGAATGTGAGCTTAACAAAGGTGTGACTTTGTTCATTGCTATTTTCCTAGCACTGAAAATAGTGCCTAGAACATGATAGGCACCTAATAGTTACTTGCTGAATAAATGAATGTAGAAATCCAGGCAAAGTCATGCTAAGTTCCATAATGAAATACTTGTGAAGAAGATTAAAAAATGAATTAGCATTAAGTGCTAATTAAACCCTAAACACTTGAGGATTTAACCCCCTTCCCTTACCTCCTGTCTCCACCCTTATGCTACAAGAAAGTCAAAGGAAAACGTCCAGAGTATCAGGCTCCTTAATTCTTCCATAGTATAATGTATTTATACTTTAATTTGGCAGCTTTGTGTGACCTTTTGTATCGTATCTGTTAGCTGTTAGGAACAACTAACAATATAAAATGAATAGGAAAATGAAATATAACTTTGTCCATTGAACATTCAAATTACTCAAGTACTTAATGAGTAATTAAGTAACATAGTCAATGGATGCATGAAGATCTGTGTCAATCTTCCCTTGGAGTCACAAATGATCTGTAAAGCATTGTGGCATTATAAACAAATCTCCCAGATCTGGTCATGAAGAACCTATATTAAATCTTTATCTGTATCTGAATCTATATGTTGTTGTTGTTGTTGTTGTTATGTGCCGTCGAGTTGGCCCCGACTCATAGAGACCCCTCCTTGGGTTTCCGAGGCAGTATCGCTACGGAAGTAGGATTGCCCAACCTTCCTTCCGAGGAGTGGCTGGTGGGTTTGAACCGCCAGCCGTCTGGTTAGCAGGCAAGTGTCTTAGCCACTATGCTACCAGAGCTCCCCTGAATCTATATATGTATGTATATATCTGTATCATTAACAACCTGCAATACACTGAGGACACAACTTTGCTTGGTGAAAGTAAGGATGACTTGAAGTATTTACTGATGAAGATTGAAGACTGCAGTCTGCAGTATGGATTACACCTCAATGTAAAGAAAGTAAAAATCCTCACAACTGGACCAATGAGCAGCATCACAATGAATGGAGAAAAGATTGAAATTGTCAAGGACTTCATATTACTTGGATTTGCAATCAACACCAATGCAAGCAGCAGTCAAGATATCAGATGACGTACTTCACTGGGCAAATCTGCTGCAAAAGACCTCTTACAAGTGCTGAAGAGCAAGGATATCTCCTTGAAGACTAAGGTGTACCTGACACAAGCCATGGTATTTCCAATCTCCTGATATGCATGTGAGAGCTGGACAATGAAAAAGGAAGACCGAAGAAGAGTTGATGCTTTTGAGTTGTGGTGTTGGTGAAGAATACTGAATGTACCATGGACTGCTAAAAGAACTAACAAGTCTGTTCTAGAAGAGGTGCAGCCAGAATGTTCTTTGGAAATGAGAATGGCCAGACTTCATCTCACCTACTTTGGTCATGTTGTCAGAAGGGACCATTCCCTGGAGAAGAATATCGTACTTCGTGGAGTGGAAGGTCAATGAAAAAGGGGAAGACTCGCAACAAGATGGATTGACATGGTTGGTTGCAATGATGGGCTCAGGTATAGCAAGTAACGTGGGGCTGGTGTAGGACCAGGCAGTGTTTTGTTCAGCTATTTGTAGGGTGGCTATGAGTTGGAGATCAATCAATGGCACCTAACAACATATACCTGTATATATATGACATGTCTCTGAAGAGCCCCAGAGCTTTTCCTATATTTATTTTAGGATTCCTTCTCCTTTTCATAAAAGCTGGATTATTTAAAGGTGTTGCTATCAGTATTTTTCTGAAGGTTATTCACAAGGGATTAAAAGTGAAAGGTTGTGCATTAAGTCATTGAGTCCCTATAGAAATTTTGGGTTAATACTTGGAAAAACAGAACATGATTTTATATATATTTTATATATAATCAAGGAGTTTCTTATCTTAAAGTTGCTAATCCATTTTTCAAAGCATTCCCTGATTTAATAATTACCTGTATATGTATGAATATATGTGTGTGTGTTCATATATATATAGTAATAACTCAATTATAACAGATGATTGTATCAAATTAATGTTTTTGGGGTTGTGAAACCTAATTGTGAACTACATATTAACATGTTTCATAAAGAATAAAAGGCTATGAGAAGTTACTATATTGTGTTTTGTTGTTGTTGTTATGTGCCATTGAGTCTGACCCAACTCATGGCAATCCCTCTTTGGGTTTCCTAGGTGGTATCACTATGAAAATAGATTGCCTAACCTTCCTTCAGAGGAGTGGCTGGTGGGTTTGAACCACTAGCCTCCTGGTTAGCAGTCAAGTGCCTTAGGCACTATGCTACCAGAGTGTAATATTTTCTTTAATAAAGCAAACTATGTAAATATTTTTTTATTATGTCCAGTGTATGCTTTGACTGACCTATGGTTAATTGGACAAATTTTGAGCTATTTTCCTTGTTAGGAAATAACCAAGTTGACACATTTGTAAGGCTTCTGGTCAAGGTCATAGATCTAACCTCAAGCTTTGGAGCTTTTTTTTTTTTTTTATTGGGGCAACTTGCATGCAAATTGTGTCCTGACCCATCTCAGTGTCAATGAGCTGATAAGCCAAGACCTCTTCTTTCCTAGGGATCTATAGCCCTCAGGATTTTGGATTCAATAAACAACAACAAAAACAAACATGTGTGTCTTTTAGCATGGGGCCCTATGTTCCCTGCCATCATGCACAATGAATGGCAGTGAGCAGATTGGAGATGTGACTTTTTGTCCCTGGGTCTGTTGAGTGGCTGTCCATCAGTTTAATAGGGAATGCACTGATAGTCAAAGTCATTAAGGAGAAAAAATGAGACAACCAGAGGTGAAAAAGAACAAGGCCTTTGGAAACTAAGGCACATGGAATGCCTCTGAATTGCTATTACTGGTTCCTGAGAATCTTTTAAGAGAATAGGTGAAAGGACAACAGAATTGGGGTTTTTAACCTCAGGAAAAAAGGATATAGGCACCATTTAAGTAACCACCCATATTGGGCCAGGCTAGTAGTGCCTAAGGCATTTGACTGCTAAACAGAGGGCTGACGGTTCAAACCCACCAGCCACTCCTCAGAAGGAAGGTTGGGCAATCTACTTCCATAGTGATACTGCCTCAGAAACCCAAGGAGGGGTCG
>NW_006921652.1:6847045-6849639 GCF_000298275.1 Orycteropus afer afer
TTGAACCACTAGCCTTCTGGTTAGCAGTCAAGTGCCTTAGCCACTATGCTACCAGAGCTTCTCCCCAGAGTGCTAGGAGAACAAATATAATACGCCGGCCAACATGAGCTTTGGGCTATACTCTGATCCTTCTTGAGGTCAAGACAATGAAAGCAAAATAAAATTGGACTTTGGATAAGAAGACAGAATTGCTTGTACATTTCTCCTCAGATTTTTTTATTTATTTTGTCATAAGTTAAAAAAGTCTATATAGTTATAGTTCAGGTTTTTTTTTTTTTTTAATGAGTTTTCCTTAAGGTAATAAAATTATCCTTTCCAAACAAAAGGAGTCTGATAATGAGCCCTTCCATTTGGGTCGACAAAGGAAGAGCCAATTATCAGAACAGAGAGCATGAGGTAGATTTTAGGCTAGGTCAGCAAATGGGCCACAGAGGTAATGTATAAATGAAAAGGAGAATTGGTCATAGAAAGGGAGGAGAAATAATAATTCAACCTAGTTCTTGCAAATGTGAAGACAAATGGGAATGCTTAAAAGACACATATACTTGAATTCTCTGAAAGACAGGTATTGATGAAAAGAATCCATTAAGTTCCTGGACAAATGGAACAGTAACAATGATTTTGTACTAATGGCAGAACTTCATATTATTTCCTGGATATTAGTGGGGAATGCTGACCAGAGCCAAATGGAATATGAGCATTCTTTGAATGAGAGTCTCTAAACTTCAGATAATAGAAATGAAATAATGATTATGGAGTGAATCAGGCTAAAAATAGCTGTAGAACTTTATTTATTTACTTAGGTATGTACTTAGAGAGGCTCCTGTGATGGGTCAGATTTGGCTTTTCTTCGGTAGATGAATGCAGCCTGGAGTTTTGTAGAGTTGCTCCATTGGAAGGACATACCCAGCTTTTGACCTATAGTGGCTCCCAGCCTAGCTTGTTCTGGCCACTGTGGTCTCCTTCTGCTTTCAGGAAGATGTTGCTGCAGCATGTGAGTGACAACTTCTTCTCAGAAGGACAGAGTCCTCAGCCAGCTGGTGATTCTGAAGCATTGAAATATTTGCTCCCTGACATGAACTCCATGACTGTTACTACTTCTTATACAACTGGGAGTCAACTGGGGCTAACCTGCCCCTTGACATTGTAGGTGGAAGGGATACGTGAATCATCTCGCTACGTGGATGAACCTGGAGGACATTATGCTGAGTGAGATAAATCAATTGCAGAAGGACAAGTACTGTATGAGCCCATTACTGTAAAAAGACAGAGAAGAGTTTACTTGGGAAAGGGAACCCACCTAGTAGGTTACCAGGATGGGGAGGGAAGAGGAGGGATTAATTTCAGGCTAGTTGGGGCCTACATGCTGACGTGGGTAGGAGGAGGGATATATATGGGAAGGATATATGACCACCATAATAACATTAGGAAATGGGAGGACACCAAATTGTCAACATAAGAGATAGATGACAGATGCTAATACCAACAAATGTGTGCATAATGCTGCATTGCCATTAACACCAAACACTAGGCTATACAGATAAACACATAACACCTGAGATGATCAGACAGGGGTCAGTGAACAGAAGTATACTCCAGACCAAGGATAGATTCAGCTGAGGCTAATCTTGCACAGACACCAGGATGCAAAATACCTGCAGTCCTTACAGAAACAATAGAAGGCAGACACAGAGTAATCCCTCATAGACACCCAGACACTATGGGAGAGAGATCCAATAGATCTACTGCCTCAGGACCATAGTACTGGGGGACACCAGACTCAATCGGCACAACAAAATACATAGAAGCATTGCTCCACATCCTACATTGGTGAGTAGTGACTGGGGTCTTAAAAGCTTTTAAGCTGCCATCTAAGATGCAGGTAATGGTCTCCTAGTGTCAGAAGTGAAGAAGAATGCAAAAGAAAAAGAAAAAGAGCATTTAGAAGCAATCAGCCCTAGGACACAATGGCCCTTGAGACCAGAAGAAATAGATGGTGTCCGGCTACCAATGCCAACCACTCAGGAAAGGATCAAATCTGGAGATTCTGGATAGAGTGGGAGGGAAAACATGGAACAAAATCTAAAATCTCAAAAATGACCAGAATTACTGGTCAGAGGAAATCTGGTGAGATTCCCAATACTATGGTCCTGGATTACATTCTGTGCCTGGAATAAAACTCACCCCCAGGGGCAGGCTCTCAGCCCAAAAGTTAACAAGATGCACATGCAGACCACTCAACCCAGGATGAGACACCCACATACTCTATGGTAATACAGCCCTTAGAGCAGTAGGTCATGGGACACCAGGGGACCAACATTCAAAATGAGGAAATACAGGAAAAACAGAAGTGCATAAATATGAGGCGCACAGGGGGAGGGTTACAGGGTAGGGAGGGGAGGAGACTGGGTTAGGGTTAGACATGGCAAATGGAGAATGAAACTAAATGTATGCATTATGTTGAATGTAAAACAAGTTCTTAAAATAAAAAAATATGGTGGGACTGTAAAATGGTACAACCATTGTGGAAAGCAGTATGGCGATTCCTTCAAAAGTTGGAAATACAAATACCATTTGACCCAGCCATCCCATTA
>NW_006921652.1:6851109-6852516 GCF_000298275.1 Orycteropus afer afer
TGTGAACTGCTGTATGAAAAGTGAATTTACTCTGTAAATCTTCACCCAAATCCTAATTAAAAAAATAAAAAGAAAGAAATTGTAGGTAAAATTGCATTCAACTCTCTAATCAATGGGCCCATGGAAACCAAAAACCAAGACTTCTCATTCTCCCTTGTGGTGGCTGACTTTATGTTCTGAGAGTCTTCTCTATCTCCCTGCACTTCTGCTTCCTCCTGCATTGTCTGTGTCATCCTATGCCAAAGTTTAAATCTAGACTTTTCAATTTCTACCGCAAAAAAACAAACACACTGGCATATATAAGATTCTTCACTGAAGAAGGTTCTGGGGTCGGTGGTGAAAGGTAACCAGGGAAGAATTTACAACTGAAATCTCAGCCCCCTTCTCTTAGTGGCCCCCATTTCTCTCCCCTTCTCTTCTCTGCTGTCCCTTGGGTTTTTTGAGGTGGTCCAACTGCTTCCTCTTAATTTGCCAAACAATTCAGTAATATTCTCTTGAGTCTTCATGGAGGTCCTTGGTGGTGGTGGTGGTGGCTTGGGGAGGAGTGGAGGTGAACATTTTCCCTGAGGCCTTCTCAAAATATCTTTCCAAAAGGGAAGAATATTCTTCCTGATTCAAATTTTGCTGTAAGCCTCAGGCTAATATTTTATCAACCTCATTATAACTAATTTAAGTCAATTATATGTATTCTTGAAAGATTAGTCCTAGTTAATCAAGCTTGATTTACTTTCCTAATTCAGATAGATAGAAATGGCTGGTTGGAGAAAGGAAGAAAACTGAGAATATTCTTTAGTAGAAGATATGTGTACTGCATACAAATTCTTATTAAAGCAATAAGACAGATAAAAACAAAAATCCAGTCAGATAGGCATCTAGCAATAATAATACCTTTCTTTCCCACCCACCCCCCAAAGGTAGCCACTTTTGACCATTTCTGCTTTTAGTTCTTCTGATAGTTGTAATTATAACTTCCTTTACTGAGAGAGATGACTAAGCTCTGAACATGAAGGTGGGGCTTGTGGACTGGCAAGCTTAACTTTAAAAATACAGGCAGGAAGTCAGGTTATATGCAAAACCAAACCAATTTCATTGCTGAGAACTTGATTTTGATTCATAGCAACCCTGAGGAGACTCTGCATTGAGTTCCCAAGGCTTTAATCTTTACAGAAGCCGACTTTCACATCTTTTTTTGCCCCAAGGCTGGGGGCTTCAAACTGCCAAACTTTTGGTTTACAGCTGAGCATTTTCACTACTGCATCATCAGGGCTCCTCAGTAATGTTAGAACCACTTTATTATTATTATTATTATTATGATTTGGGTGAAAATTTACAGAGCAAATACACTTTCCATACAGCAGTCCACATACACTTTGTCTCATGACATTGACCACAATTTACCACAATGCA
>NW_006921652.1:6854876-6856222 GCF_000298275.1 Orycteropus afer afer
CTTCAATAGTCCTTTGCTCATCTGAGGTCTCTTTCCTTTCCATATAAAGTTAGTGATTGGTTTTTCCATATCCCTAAAGAATGTTGATGGGATCTGAATTGGGATTGCATTGAATGTATAGATTGCTTTGGGTAGAACTGATATTTTCCCAATGTTCAATCTTCCTATCCATGAGCATGGGATATTCTGCCATTTATGTAGGTCTCTTATGGTTTCTTGAAGTGGTTGTTTATAGTTTTCTTTGTAGAAGTCTCTTGTGTCCCTGGTAGAATCACTCTTTAAATCCAAAAGTGGGTGGGCATTTTCACTGTTGGTTTCCTCCTTAAATGTTGTTATTGTTGTTAGGTACCTTTGAGTCAGCTCCATCTCATAGCAGCCCTATGTGCAACAGAACAAAACACTGTCCAGTCATGCACCATCCTCATAATCCTTGTTATACCTAAGCCTATCATTGCAGCCACTGTGTCAATCCATCTTCTTGAGGCTCTTCACCTTTTTCACTGACTCCACTTTACCAAACATGGTAGGGTTTCCAAGGCTGTAAATCTTTGTGGAAGCAGACTGCCCTATCTTTCTCCTCCAGAGTGGCTGGTGGGTTTGAACTCCTGAACTTTTGGTTAACAATTGAATGCTTTAACCACTATGCCACCATAGCACCTTAGCTACAGGTATACCTTGGAGATACTGTGGGTTCTGTTCTAGACCACTACAATAAAGTGAATATTGCAATAAATAGAGTCAAACTGGTTTCCCAGTACATTTAAAAGTTATGTTTACACTATGTGTATTATGTTTTTCTATTAAGTATACTATTAAGTAAGTAATCTAGTAAGTGTGGAATAGCATTACAAAAAAGTTTGAAATATTGTGAGAATTACAAAATGTGACAAAGACATGAAGTGAGCACATGCTGTTGGAAAAATGGCACCAATAGACTTATTTCACGTAGAATTGCCACAACCTTTCAATTTGTGAAAAATGCAGTATCTGCAAACAAACAAACAAAGGAAATCAAACTCACTGCCATCGAGTTGATTCACTCATATCAGCCCCTCTTTGGGTTTCCGAGGCACTATCTTTACAGAAGGAGATTGCCCAATCTTCCTTCCAAGGAGTGACTGGTGAGTTTGAACCCTCTGCTTTCTGGATAGCAGTCACATGTCTTAGGCACTACTATCTGTGGAGCACAATAAAACAAAGCTCAATTAAATGAGGTATGTGTGTATTGTCAAATCTAGATGAGATGCTCGGAACTTCTGCTGCCACCTTGTGTCATAAGGAGAGCTGACACACTGAGCTGAACAGGGCTGAAGGATGTTAGGAACCTGGAAGCAAAGAATCTGGAT
>NW_006921652.1:6857382-6857905 GCF_000298275.1 Orycteropus afer afer
TTCTCTGAACCTTCAACCACATGATATTATCTTGAGGTAATAGTTGCATTGGTGAGAAACCACCATGGGGTCTCCAGGGCCATCTCAGGTAGGCATCTCTATTCTACTTCTATAGAGTTCTCTGACCTAAATTTTCTTCAACCTAATGTGGTTTTGCCACAGCTAACCTTTATCTTTATTGTTTAATCCTAAATGAACAATCTAAACAGATTCTCTCTCACTTTAAATGTCAGAATGTGACATTCTGTAAGTCTAGGAGGATTGTTATTTATAAGTGGTCTTGATGAAAAATATTGACTATACTATGGATTTACAGAAGAACAAACTCAAATTTTACAAGGACTACAAGCAGAATGCTCCTTAGAAGTGAGGATGGCAAGACTTCATCCTGTTTATTTTGGACATGTCATCAGCAAAGACCAATTGCTAGGAACAAAAAGACAAACAATCCAATTAAAAAATGGGCAGAAGACATGAATAGACACTTCACCAAGGAGGATATTCAAGCGGCCAACAAACATAT
>NW_006921652.1:6859745-6863974 GCF_000298275.1 Orycteropus afer afer
GACTCGATGGCAAATAACAACAACAACAACAAAGTAGAAGGTCAGCAAAAACAAAGAAAACCCTCAGTGAAATAGATTACCCCAAGAGGCACAACAGTTGACTCAAACACACCAATAATCACAGATGACACAGGCCTGCCAACATTTCATTCTATTATACATAAGGTTACCATGAGTCAGAGCCAACTCTGTGGCAACTAACAACAATAACAACAACAATAATAATAACAGAACTATTTGTTTTATGTGCATTCCTTACTGTTTCTGTTAATTAAATATATATTAAACTTTACCTCCTATGCTATATATAATCAAAGACCCCATATTTATTTATTTATTTTGCTGGGTCTTTTTTTTTTTTTTTTTATTGTGCATTGGGTGCAAATTTACAGAGCAGGATTTGTTTCACATTCAACAGTTCGTATACATTTGGTTTCACTACCTGATTACCATCCTCAACCCTAACCCACTTTTTTCCTCTCCCTTCCCTGTGACCCCCTCATCCTTGTGCCCTTCTTAGTTATGTACTCCTGTCTGTCCAGCTTTTCCTCCATGTGATTGCTGCCCCTCTGGTGCCCCACAGTCGATTGTTACAAGGGGTGTATCTCCGTAGAGTAGGTGGGTGCATTGCCATGGGTTGGGTGATCTGCATGTAAGTCTTACTACTGTTGGGCTGAGAACCAGCCATTGGGAGTGAGTTTTATCCCAGGCCCGAAGTGTATCCCAGGGCCATAGTCTTGGGGGTCCTACAGACTCCATCTGACCAGTAATTCTGGTCATTATTGTAATTTTGAATTTTTTTTTTTTATTGTGATTTGGGTGAAAATTTACAGAGCAAACTCACTTTCCATACAGCAGTTCACATATACTTTGTCTCATGACATTGACTACAATTTCCCACAACACAACAGCTCCCCTCCCCTTCCTCCCAATAGTTACCTCTTCCCTATAAAGGACCCCATTTTTAAAGGGCAAGATATGACAGAAGCACCATGGTCTGGGCCTGGATCAGGATATTGAGGCTTTTACTATTTCTAGGAATGAGTCAATTCACTCCTTTCTTTCTGAGTTTCAGATTCTTTCTTTGCAAAGGATGGGGGATTAATCACAGCCTCTGACAAATCTGTGGTGGTGAGCCTTGACAGGGGGTGTTGAGTAAAACCTGTCAGTAGTGTACATGCAAAGCTAAGTTTAAGCAAGCACATGATCACTGCCTTGGTTCTCTAGTGCTGCTATAACAGACCACAAATGGGTGGCTTTAACAAACAGGAATTTATTCTTTTACAGTTTAGGAGGCTAGAAGTCCAAATTCAGAGTGCTGGCTCTAGGGGCTGGCTGAAGGCTCCTTGACTTTCTGCTTCAGCTCTGCCTCTTATTCCAGGCCCACTGGAGGTAGAGGCATCTCCTAACTCAGGCAGCTGCTGGCTGCTAAGGCTGACGAACCCAAGGTCACCAGGCAAAATGGCACAGTCCCAAGATCAGCAGGAAATATGGTAGGCCTCTAGTTCAAGTCCAGAAAGTAGAAATGAAGACTTTGCCAAATGCAGGATCCAAATGTTCCAAAAGCTAAAAGGCTTTCTCAAAGTTTCTCCTTACATATGGGAAGGAATCCATACCCTGAAGGCAACTGCCTAGATGCTCATAGCAGGTTCCACCATGGAAGTGATTACAATCTCATTATGGGGAATACCTATAGCCAGCTGCTAAGCCACTCAAAACCACAGCCCAGTCAAGTTGACACATAACTTAAACTTCCACAATCACCATCAATGAGAGTACCAATAATCAATTTATTTAAAGACGGTACACTACCTTATCTCTTAAATTTTAACTTCAAAAGTAAATGTATATTTTCACAATTGTGTGTGTGTGCATATATGTATGAACATAACCCATAATTCATCAGCAGGAAAATTTTGGCTTCTTTAAAGTGAGAATAAGAGTTTAAAGATTTTTTTTTAATGTTCTAAGTGTAGATATTTTTATGATTCCCCTGTCCCATGACCTACCCACATGGAATTTGATGTATTTGATGGTGATGTATCTTTATTTTATGTTTTGAAAGCAACTAACTTAGTTTTTATAGAAAGAGCTTTTATTTTTTGCACTCATATTTCATTAGTTTACATAGTATATTACAGTCTGAATTACTTGGCTGGGAACAAACAGAACTGAATTGATAAACAAACAATTGCTTGGTGGGAGTAAAAGGGAATAGGTGTGCTAGAGAGTGTCCTACCAGCTGCAATGTTCAGTGGATTCTGGGCATCATTTGAGGAGTTTTGCAAAGGATGAGAGAGAAGGATGGGGAATCAGTGTTAGGTGCAAGTCCATTAAAGGAACCTCTTCCCTGCCAATCTGTTCCCTTCAAAGTGATCCTCGAGAGCTTGGTCACTCAGTTTGGTGGGTGTACTAACAGCATCCACATCACCTGGGAGTGGGTCAGGCCTTTCCACAGCTTATGAATCAGAATCTATATTTTAACAAGAAGTCAGTGATTTATATGTCCCTTTGACTCTGAGAATCTCTGCTCCAGGGTTCAGCCTTCCCATGGTACACACTCTGCCTACCTGTGCTCACCTATTTTTGAAACTTTTTCAAAATAGGTGTTTGATAAATATGTGATAACTCTATTCTGAAAACATGGGGAAAATTGTTTCTGGAAAATTTTGGAAATTGCCTTCAGAGCCAGCTTATGGGCCACCCAAGAAAATTGGTTCCATAACTGTTGTATTGGTTTTCTACTGCTACTGTAATACAAATTTAGTGTCTTAAACAACACAAACCTCAATCCTCACAAGAATATTCTATAGGGCGGGAGGTTAGAAGTCCAATATAAGTCTCACTGGGCTAAAGTCAAGGTGTTGGCAGGGCTGGTTCCTTCTGGAGGTGCTAGGGGAATGTCTGTTTCCTTGAAGTTTTCAGCTTCTAGAGGCTACCTGGACTCCTTTGCTGGTGATCTTTTCTTACACCACTTCAGCTTCTTGCTTCTGTTGTCACATCTCCTATTTCTGTAGTCAAATTTCCTTCTCTCTCTCTCTTATAAAGTAGCTCTCGTGGCATAGTGATTAAAGCATTTGACTGCTGACTAAAATGTTGGTGGTTTGAACCCACCAGTGCTCTGCTGGAGGAAGATGAGAGAGTCTGCTTCTGTAAAGATTTATATCCTTGGAAAACCGATGGAGCACCTCTACTCTGTCCTATAGGGTTGATATGAGTTGGAATCAACTTCATGACAGTGAGTTTGGTCCTTTTGGTTTTCCCTCTTGTTGTTTTTGTTATGTGCCATCGAGTCATCTCTGACTCATAGCAACCTTATGTACAACAGAATGAAACACTGCCCGGTCCTGTGCCAGCCTCATGATCCCTACCATACCTGATCCCATCACTGCAGCCACCATGTCAGTCCATCTTGTTAAGGGCCTTCCTCTCTTTCACTGACACTCCACTTTACCAAGCATCACATCCTTCTCCAGAGAATGATCCCTTCTGACAACATGACCAAAGTAGGAGAGACAAAGTCTGGCTATTCTCACTTCCAAGGAGCATTCTGACTACACTTCTTCCAGGACAGATTTATTAGTTCTTTCAGCAGTCCACAGTACTTTCAGCGTTCTGCGCCAACACCACAACTCAAAAGCATCAACTTTTCTTCCGTCTTCCTTATTCATTGTCCAGCTCTCACATGCATATCAGGCAATTGAAAATACCATGGCTTGGGTTAGGCACACCTTAGTCTACAAGGAGATATCTTTGCTCTTCAGCAGTTGCAAGAGGTCTTTTATAGCATATTTTCCCAATGCAATACGTCTTCTGATGTCTTGACTGCTGCTTCCATTGGTGCTGATTGTAAAACCAAGTAATAAGAAGTCTTTGACAACTTCAAACTTTTCTCCATCTATCATGATGCTGTTTTATTGGTCCAGTTGTAAGGATTTTTGTTTTCTTTATATTGAGGTACAATCCATACTGCAGACAGTAGTCTTTAATCTTCATCAGTAAGTGCTCCAAGTCATCCTAACTTTCAGCAAGCAAAGTTGTGTTGTCTGTATATCACAGGTTGTTAATGAGACTTCCTCCAATCCTGATGCCATGTTCTTCTTCATATAGTCCAGCTTCTTGAATTATTTGCTCAGCATACAGATTGAGTAAGTATGGTGAAAGGATACAACCCTGATGCACTCCCTTCCTGATTTTAAACCATGTAGTATCCCCTTGTTCTGTTCAAA
>NW_006921652.1:6869459-6875914 GCF_000298275.1 Orycteropus afer afer
TTCTTCTGATTTTTGGTCATTGGTGATCAAAGTAATCTTTAGATGGTCTCTAAATTCAGGAGGGATATAATCGAGGTCATATTTTGGCTCTTGTGGACTTCTATTAATTGTCTTCAGGTTCAATTTGAACTTGCATATGAGCAGTTGATGATCTGTTCCACAGTCAGCTCCTGGCCTTTTTTGGCTGAAGATAAAATTGAGCTTCTCCATCATCTCTTGCCACAGATGCAGTCAGTCTGATTCCTGTGTATTCTATTTGGCAAACTACATGTGTATAGCCACAATTTGTGTTGTTGAAAAAGGTATTTGCAATGAATAAGTCGTTGGCCTTGCAAAATCTATCATGCAATCTCCAGCATTATTTCTATCACCAAGGCCATATTTTCCAACTATTAGTGATTCTTTTTTGTTTCTAATTTTTTCATTCCACTCACCAGTGATAATCAGCACATCTTGATTGCTAATTTGGTCAATTTCAGACTGCAGAAGTTGGTAAAAATTTTCAATTTCCTCATCTTTGGCTTTGGTGGTTTGTGCATAAATTCGAATAATAGTAGTATTAATTGGTCTTCCTCATAGGCATATGGATATTTTCCTATCACTGACAGCATTGTACTTCAGGATAGATCTTGAAACATTCTTTGTGTTGATGAATTCCACACCATTCCTTTTCAATTTGTCATTCCTGGCATAGTAGGTCATGTGGTTATCTGATTCCAAATGGCCAAACCTGGTCCATTTCAGCTCACTAATGCCTAGGATAAGAGCTCTGCTAGTGTAGTGCCTAAGGCACTTGACTGCTAACCAAAAGGCTGGGGGTTCAAACCCACCAGGTACTCCTTGGAAGGAAGTTTGGGCAATCTACTTCCATAGTGATACTGCCTTGGAAATTCAAGGAGGGGTCACTATGAGTGGGGTCTGACTCGGTGGCACATAACAGCAACAACAATGCCTAAGTTATTGATCTCTTTATGTTCCATCTCATTTTTGACAACTTCCAATTTTCATAGATTCATACTTTGTACATTCCAGATTCTGATTATTAATGGATGTTTGCAGGTGTTTCTTCTTGTTTTGAGTTGTGCTCCATCAGCAAATCGAGGTCCTGAAAGCTTTACTCTATCCACATCATTAAGGTCAGCTCTATTCTGACCTATTAAGGAGGCACCCCTTTCCGAGTCATATTTTGACTGCCTTCTGACCTGAGGGGCTCATCTTCTGGCACTATATCAGATAATGTTTCAGGGCTATTCATGATTTATAGCATAAGTAGACTATCAAGCATAAGCCAACAACATATCAAAAAAATAATATATTATGACAAAGTGAGATTCATACCAGGTATGCAAGGATGGTTCAGTGTTAGAAAAATAATTGGCATAATATATCACATAAGTAAAATAAAGGAAATAACCACATTATCATATCAATCAATGCAGAAAGCATTTGATAAAATCCAATACCCATTCCTGATTTAAAAAAAAAAAAAAAACTTTCAGAAAAATGGGAATACAAGGGAAATTCCTCAATATACTAAAAGGCATATATACAAAATCAAGAGCCAACATTATTCTCAATGTAGAGAGACTGAAGCCATTCTTCTTGTGAATGGGAACCAGACAAGGATGCTCTCTATCACCACTTCTATTCAACATTGTATTGGAAGTCCTAGCCAGGGCAATAAGGCAAGAAAGGGAAATAAAAGGCATAAAAACTGGTAAAGAAGAAGTAAAACTATCCCTATTTGCTGATATATGATCCTATACATAGAAAAGCCAAAAGACTTAGCAAGAAAACTACTGGATTTAGCATAGTGGCAGGATACAAGATCAACATTAAAAAAATCAGTTGGATCCTCTATATCAGCAAAGAGATTGCTGAAAAAGAAATAAGGAAATCAATAACACTTACAATAGCTACCAGAAAATAAAACACTTGGGAATAAATCTTACCAGGGACACAAAAGACCTGTACAAAGAAAACTACAAAACACTACTTCAAGAAACCATAAATGATCTTCATAAATGGAAGAACATACCGTGCTTGTGGATAGGAAGATTGAACATTGTGAAAATGCCAATACTACCCAAAGCACTGTGACAATGGACTCAAGTATAGCAAGGATCATGGAGTTGGCACAGGATTGGGCGGTGTTTCATTCTGCTGTGCATGGGGTCGCTATGAGTTGGAAATGACTCCACGGCACCTAACAACAACAGCAACAACAACCCAAAGCAATCTATACATTAAGTGCAATCTCAGTCCATATCTCATCAATATTGTTTAAAGATATGGAAGACCAATCACTAATTTTATATGGAAAGGAAAAGACCTCAGATAAGCAAAGCACTAGTGAAGAAGAAGAACAATGTAGGAGGTCTCATACTCCTGGATCTCAAAATCTACTACACAGCCACAGCAGTCAAAACAGCCTGGTATTGGTACATTGACAGACACATAGACCAGTGGAATTGAGAACCCAAAAATAGATCCATTGACCTATGGTCAGCTGATCTTTGACAAAGGCTGAAATCCATTAAATGGGGAAGAGATATTCTCTTTAACAAATGGTGCTGGCAAAACTGGATATCAATTTGCAGAAAAATGAAACAAGATCTGTACCTTACACCATACATAAAAACTAAATCCAGATGGATCAAAGACTTAAATGTGCAACTTAAACTATAAAATTCCTCAAAGAAAAAACAGAGGCAAATTTAGGCACCCTGATTTATGGCATAAGTAGACTATCAAGCATAACCCACAATGAGCAAACAGCAGAAGAGAGACTAGATGATTGGGACAGTCTAATAATTAAATTTTTATGTGCTTCAAAATTGTTCTCCAAAAGAGTAAAAAGAGAACCTACACATTGGGAAAAAATATTCAGCAATGACAACCCTGAGAAGGGACTTATCTCTAAAATGTATAGAAAACTCTAGTACTTCAACATGAAAAGGCAAACCATCCAATTAAACAATGGGCAGAAGACATGAATCTTCACCAAAGGGGATATTCAGGCAGCCAACAAACACATAAAGAAATGTTCACAATCATTAGCCATTAGAGAGATGCAAATCAAAACAACGAGATACCATCTCACCCCCACACTAGTAGCCAAATACAACAAGACAGAAGATAACAAATGCTGGTAAGCATGTGGAGAGATTGGGACTCTCATACACTGCTGGTAGGACTGTAAAATGATACAATCATTGTGGAAAGCATTATGGCAATTCCTTAAAAAGATGGAATTAGAAATACCATTTGACCCAGCAATTCTGTTAATAGGTATATATCCTAAAGAGGTGAGAGCCAGGAAAAGGACAGATATATGCACACCTAAGGAGCTCTGGTAGCATAGTGGCTAAGACACTTGCCTGCTAACCAGACGGCTGGCGGTTCAAACCCACCAGCCACTCCTCGGAAGGAAGGTTGGGCAATCCTACTTCCGTAGTGATACTGCCTCGGAAACCCAAGGAGGGGTCGCTATGAGTCGGGGCCGACTCGACGGCACATAACAACAACAACAACAACATGTTCATCGCAGCTCTATTTACAATAGCAAAAAGATGAAACAACCTAAGTCCCATCAACAGAAGAATGGATAACCAAACTATAATATATGCACACTATGGAATAGTATGCAACACTGAAGAATAATGTAGAGTCCGTGAAACACCACATAATGTGGAGAAACTTGGAGGACATTATGCTGAGTGAAACAAGTCAGTCAGAAAATGACAAATATTGTATTAGTTTACTATTTTAAAAAGTCAAGGTAGGCTTATATATGGGAGGAAATTTTCTTTGCTGGTTTCCAGGGATGGGAGGGGAGGGAAGGGAACACTCCTAGATAGGTAGAGACAAATATTCATTTGGGTGAAGGGAAAGGCAATGTACCAAAAGTGAGTAATCAACACAGTGGCACTGAGGAAGAGGAAGACATAGAGAGGTACATAGAAGGTACAGACAAACAAAGATGAACCCTTTTGTATGTACAGTATTTTATTGTCAGTGATGGCAACCATTGATCTACAGGTGGATAGAAGGGTGGTTAGGCTGAATGATCAAGTAAGTCTAGGCAGGGAGGAGTGTGCCCATGACCATGTACAGGGAAGACAGACGATGTTTCTACATGCATATTTGTATGTGCTGTAAGAATGTCTGGGTGTATAGTAGAACAGACAAGGGGCAAGGTTGTGGTGGCTTCTTGGCCAAAGCCAGCCTCCCTGAAGGAGTGAGTAGTGGACATGCAGGCTTGAGACCATGGTCACAGAGGACATCAAGCTCAATTGGCATAACATCCTACACAAAAACATTGTTCTACATCCTAACTTTGGTGAGTAGCAACTGGGGTCTTAAAAGCTTGCAAGCAGCCATCTAGATGCAATGATGGGTCTCTCCTCTTCTAGAGCAAAGAAGAATTAAGAAAACCAAAGAAGCAAGGAAACAATTAGGCCAACAGACTGGTAGATCATGTGATCCTCAGCCTATATGACCATGAGACCAGAAGAACTAGACAGTGCATGGCTACCACTGTCAATAACTCAGAGGGATATGCAGGAGATCCTGGATGGAGTGGGAGAACAATGTGGAGCAAAACTCGAAATCACAAAAAAGACCAGGTTTGCTGGTCTGATAGAACCTGGTGAGACCCCTGAGAGTATAGCCCCTAGTTACCCTTCAAGTCTGGAACTGAACACACTCCCGTGGCTTCCAGACAAAAAATAGACAGGCATATGGGGTGAATATTTACATTAGGTAGATACACTTCTTAGAGCAATCAGTCATGGGAGAACAGAAGGGAAGTGTTTGCACAGGGAGGCAGCTTGGGGGGCAGGAGTGCATGGCAAAGAAGGACACAGGAAAGAAGTAACTACAGGGAGGAAGTGGGAGAGAGCTGTTACATTGTGGGGAATTGCAGTCAATGTCATGAAACAAAATGTGTATGAAAGGCTGTATGGAAAATGAACTTGCTCTGTAAACTTTCACTCAAATCATGACTAAAACTTTTTTTTAAAAAAGTGAGAACCTGGACATGAACATATATAGGCACACCCATGTTCATTGAAGCACTATTCACAGTAGCAAATAGATGGAGACAACCTGAATGCCCACCAGTGGAGGAATGGATAACTAAACTGTGGTCTATAGACACACTGGAATACTAAGTAGCACTAAAGAATAATGTAGACTCTGAAAACCACCACATACCATGGATGAAGCTGGAGGACATTATGCTGAGTGAAATAAGTCAATCACAGTCCACTATATAAGTCCACTACTGTAAAAAGTCAAGGAAAGTTTATACATGGAAGGGAACTTTCTTTGTTGGTTACCAAGGATGATGGAGGGGTGGGGAATTCCTTGATAGGATGAGGTGGGGAATATATACATACATACATAAATATACATATACATATACACATACATACATATATATATGTGTGTGTGTGTGTGTATGTGTGTGTGTGTGTATATATATATATATATATATGAAGCCTAAGGAGGGGTTGCTATGACTCGGGTCTGACTTGAGGTCACATAACAACATATGTATACACACACACACACACACACACACACATATATAAGGAAGGTTGGGCAATCTACTTCCGTAGTGATACTGCCTCAGAAACCCAAAGAGGGGTTGCTATGAGTTGGGGCCAACTCGACGGCACAAAACAACAACAACAACATATATACATACATACATATCCCCCAAAGATTATTAGTGATTACCAGGGGTAGGAGGGTGGGAGAAAGGGGATTTTTGTTTGTGGGGCATTGAGTTTATGCTAATGGTGGTGGAATATTTTGGAAAAGGATAGCAATAATGGTCGCACGACATGAAAAATGTCATCACTATCCCTGAGCTGTAAATGTGGAAGTTGTTATGATGGTGAATGTCTCATTGTGTATGCTTTCACCACAACAAAAGTAAAAATAAAATTAGGGGCAAATAGTAATAGTTCCTCAGGCTGCAGTATCAGCAACGGAAAACTACACTCTAACACTGGGTTCCCATCCCAGCTCTGATCCCTGGCAGGCAGTATAGTCTAGTTACCTGTAGGCCCACAAATCTAAAACCAAAAATCAAATCAAACCCACTGCTATTGGACAGTTCCGGCAAGATGTCAGACTAGGCAGAAAGACTTCACAGATCTTCTTCAACAAAGAAAAGGGAAACCAGTTAACACAGACACAGAAGATAATCTTGGACCCTTGAGCCTTGAAGGGAAGGATGTAGAAGTGGACTAAACCCCAACCATCAGAAGAATTTGCATGAAAATACCAAAAAGGAAGACATATGGAGCTGTGGTCTGATAGCAATCCTGAGTGATCCTGACAGCACAGACAGCTTGGAAATTTCCAGGTGGTGGTAGGACCTAAGAATTAACCTAAAAATCACTCTGCTAGCCAGGGACGGCATGCAGGACTGTGCACGGTGG